>NC_088402.1:18125611-18170611 GCF_034236695.1 Oncorhynchus nerka
CTACATTTGATGAATTCATGAAATTGCTTCTTCCAATTAATGATAAACATGCACCTGCTAAAAAATGATTGTTAGAACTGTCAAGGCTCCATGGATTGATGAGGAATAAAACAACTGTATGGTTGAAAGAGATGTGGCAAAAGGAATGGATAATAAATCTGGCAGCACATCTTACTGGCTGACTTACTGCAAATTGAGAAATTGTGTGACTAAACACAACAAAAAGAAGAAGAAACTGTATTATGAAGCCAAGATCAATGATATTAAGTATGATGGAGTACTTTAAATGAAATTATGGGCAGAAATACAAATTCAACTCTGTCTTTCATGGAATAAGATGGCTTATTCATCACAAAAAACATTTGATGCTGCCAATTATTTTAGTTATTACTTCAATGGCAAAGTGGGTCAACTTAGGCAGGAAATGCCAACAATGAACAGTGAGCCATCATATTCATACATTAAAAAAACTAATTATGAAAGAAAAGCATTGCAAGTTTGAGTTTTGTAAAGTTAGTGAGGGAAAGTGTGACAAACCTTCTGGCATTGACAATTTAAATGGAAAGCTACTGAGGATGGTAGCTGACTCTATAGCCACTCCTATCTGTCATATCTTTAATCTGAGCCTAGAGGAAAGTCTTTGTCCTCAGGCCTGGAGGGAAGCCAAAGTCATTCCGCTACCCAAGAGTCATAAAGCGGCCTTTACTGGTTCTAACAGCAGAGCTATCAGCTTGCTGCCAGCTCTTAGCAAACTGTTGGAAAACATTGTGTTAGACCAAATACATTGCTATTTCTCTGTAAACAAATTAACAACAGACTTTCAGCATGCTTATAGAGAAGGGCACTCAACAAGTACTGCACTGACACAAATGACGGAGGATTGGTTGAAAGAAATTGATAATAAGAAGATTGTGGGAGCTGTACTTTTAGATTTCAGTGCAGCCTTTGATATTATTGACCATAACCTGTTGTTGAAAAAACACATGTGTTATGGCTTTTAAACCTCTGCCATATTGTGGATTCAGAGCTATCTATCTAATAGAACTCAAAATGTTTTCTTTACTGAAAGCTCATCTAATGTCAAACATATAGAGCGTGGTGTATCACAGGGAAGCTCTCTAGGCCCTCTAGTCTTTTTTTATTTTTTTTTACCAATGACCTGCCACTGGCATTAAACAAAGCATGTGTGTCCATGTATGCTGATGATTCAACCAAATACGCATTGGCAACCACAGCTAATGAAGTCCTTGAAACCCTTAACAAAGTGTTGCAATCTGTTTTGGAATGGGTGGCCAGTAATAAACTGGTCCTAAACATCTCTAAAACTAAGAGCATTGTATTTGGTACAAATCATTCCCTAAATTCTAGACCTCGGCTGAATCTGGTAATGAATGGTGTGGCTGTTGAACAAGTTGAGGAGACTAAATGACTTGGCATTACCTTAGATTAAACTGTTATGGTCAAAACATATAGATTCAATAGTTGTAAATATGTGGAGAGGTCTGCCTGCAAAAAAGAGATGCTCTGCTTTTTTGACACCACACTCCAAAAAGTCCTGCAGGCTCTAGTTGTCTTATCTTGATTCTTGTCCAGTCGTGTGGTCGAGTACTGCAAGGAAAGACCTAATTAAGCTGCAGCTGGCCTAGAACAGAGCGGCACGTCTTGCTGTTCATTGTAATCAGAGGGCTGATATAAATACTAATCATGCCAGTCTCTCTTGGCTAAGAGTTTAGGAGAGACTGACTGCATCACTGTGTTGATATCCCAAATTGTTTGCATAGTCAACTTACACACAGCTCTGACACACACACTTACCCCACCAGACATGCCACCAGAGGTCATTTCACAGTCCCCAAATCCAGAACAAATTCAAGAAAGCGTACAATATTATTTAGAGCCATTATTGCATGGAACTTTGTTCCATCTCATATTGCTCAAATGAACAGCAAACGTGGTTTAAAAAACCAGATAAAGCAACACGTCACATTACAACGCCTCTCCCATATTTGACCAAGATAGTTTGTGTGTATGTACTGATATGTAGACTACGTGTGCCTTTACAAAACCAAATGTATGTAGTTCTGTCCATGAGCTGTTCTTATCTATTAATGTTCTGTATTATGTCATGGTTCATGTTTTGTGTTGACTCCAGGAAGAGTAGCTGCTGCTTTTGCAACAGCTAATAGGGATCCTAATAAAATACCAAATAGCAAATACCAAGGAGTTTACCAACCAACCCAGCTCTCCTCATAAGACCACATAAGACCTCATAAAATCCAGGCATCAGCTCTCCTGAAAGTCTTTTTGTCCTGACTCTGACATACACGCTCTGTATGCATTCCAAATGGCACCCTATTCCCTATACAGTATAGTGCACTACTTTTGACCAAAGCCACATAGGGTGCCATTCGGGACACACCCTCTTTCTGACACGGCTGTGAGGAATGCCTTGGGTGACAGAGTTCACTAGGTCCTGGTCTCAGTGGAAAATGAAGAGCTAGCACTTCTAATAGTTCATAATTACCCCCCATCAACCCCCCTCCATCTTCATTTCACTGCTGCAGTAAGGGTCAGCTGGGGGTTGGCTTGAACCCTCTCTCTCAAGTCTCAATGCTTTCTCTCTCTCAAGTTTCAAATCTCAATGCGTTTTTTTTCTTCAGGAATGGAATGTATGGAGTTTTTCCCTTCCACCTAACAAAGGGAATCACAGCCAAGGCCTACGCTACAGATGCAGTCAAATGTATTGGCACCCATGCACTTTACAATGGAGCGCAATGGATCAGAATTTTCTGTTTTCTCTTTCAAAACTGGTTGAATGGCTTTTTTTTTTAACCCTGTAGGCCCTTGCAACTTAACACAGGTGAGATAAATTACAATTGCCGAGAATCATTTGCCTCCAACCAAATTCATTCGAATTTTGAATAATTTGTTCCAGGTCATTTTTGGCATTGAAGTGAAAAATCTCAATTTCAGTTAAAGTAATTTTTTTTGTGGTCCTGTACAGTTGTCAATCAAACAAATACAAGTTTAAACATCGATTGTTTTTTCAATTGTAACTTATTTTAGAAGGAATAGTGAATCGTGCAAGGGTGCCAATAGATTTGACCACATCTGTATACTTAAGCTTAAACCATCTTAAGTGAAGATTGTGTCTGGGGTAAGAGTTTCATTCAGGGAGAATCAGTTAAGTGAATATTCTGCCTGAGGTAAGAGTTTAATTCAGGCAGATCAGTTAAGTCAGGATTCTGCCTGGGGTAAGAGTTTAATTCAGGGAGAATCAGTTAAGTCAGGATTCTGCCTAGGGTAAGAGTTTCATTCAGGCAGATCAGTTAAGTCAGGATTCTGCCTGGGGTAAGAGTTTCATTCAGGCAGATCAGTTAAGTCAGGATTCTGCCTAGGGTAAGAGTTTCATTCAGGCAGATCAGTTAAGTCAGGATTCTGCCTTAGGTCACATTGATCCTGACTGGATCATTTTCCCTGACATAAGGTTCCGTCCCAAAATGTAAATGTAAAATGCTGACTGTAGGTTTGTCTCTCCTCTTGTCTCTCTGACTGTCGGTTTGTCTCTCCTCTGGTCTCTCAGACTGTAGGTTTGTCTCTCCTCTTGTCTCTCTGACTGTAGATTTGTCTCTCCTCTTGTCTCTCTGACTGCCGGTTTGTCTCTCTGACTGTAGATTTGTCTCTCCTCTGGTCTCTCTGACTGTAGATTTGTCTCTCCTCTGGTCTCTCTGACTGTAGGTTTGTCTCTCCTCTTGTCTCTCTGACTGTAGGTTTGTCTCTCCTCTGGTCTCTCTGACAGTAGGTTTGTCTCTCCTCTGGTCTCTCTGACTGTAGATTTGTCTCTCCTGTGGTCTCTCTGACTGTAGGTTTGTCTCTCTGACTGTAGATTTGTCTCTCCTCTGGTCTCTCTGACTGTAGATTTGTCTCTCCTCTGGTCTCTCTGACTGTAGGTTTGTCTCTCCTCTTGTCTCTCTGACTGTAGGTTTGTCTCTCCTCTGGTCTCTCTGACTGTAGGTTTGTCTCTCCTGTGGTCTCTCTGACTATAGGTTTGTCTCTCCTGTTGTCTCTCTGACTGTAGGTTTGTCTCTCCTGTTGTCTCTCTGACTGTAGGTGTGTCTCTTCTCTGGTCTCTCTGACTGTAGGTTTGTCTCTCCTGGCCTATCTGACTGTAGGTTTGTCTCTTCTCTGGTCTCTCTGACTGTAGGTTTGTCTCTCCTCTGGTCTCTCTGACTGTAGGTTTGTCTCTCCTCTGGTCTCTCTGACTGTAGGTTTGTCTCTTCTCTGGTCTCTCTGACTGTAGGTTTGTCTCTCCTGTTGTCTCTCTGACTGTAGGTTTGTCTCTTCTCTGGTCTCTCTGACTGTAGGTTTGTCTCTCCTCTGGTCTCTCTGACTGTAGGTTTGTCTCTCCTCTGGTCTCTCTGACTGTAGGTTTGTCTCTCCTCTGGTCTCTCTGACTGTAGGTTTGTCTCTCCTCTGGTCTTTCTGACTGTAGGTTTGTCTCTCCTGTTGTCTCTCTGACTGTAGGTTTGTCTCTCCTCTGGTCTCTCTGACTGTAGGTTTGTAATGGAGATGAATGATGAACAGGACCGGCCCTATGGATGCAGCACTCCTGGCTGCTCACAGGTCAGTGTGTGTGTGTGTGTGTGTGTGTGTGTGTGTGTACTTGTGCGTGTGTGTGACCGTGTACCTCCAGTAAAGAATCCCTCACCACATGATGATTTGATATCTAATATTTGATTTCACCGTTATAAAGATTTTATAAATCATGCCATTTTATGAATTATTCCATAAATCAATGTGAGCATGCTAAGTTGAGCTCTCTCTTCGCCCCATACAGCGGTTCCAAACAGAAGACCACCTGATGATCCACAGACACAAGCATGAGATGACCCTCAAGTTCTCCTCCATCAAGACTGATCCCCTCGCAGGTGACAATAACATTTATAGACAGCATAGAGCGGACATTAGCTTTGTAATGGTGATTATTTCTATTCTGTTTAAACTGCGGTCCGCCACTGCCTCCACTACCATAGAATTTAGTGTCCCCTGTTTTCACACTCTTTTCCCCTTTCTGTCTCAATTTCTCACCCTCTTTTTTTCTCTGTTCCTGTTTTGCCCTTATTAACGTATTACCTAGAGTTCTTTATTTGTTTCACTAATGTTCTCAGTCTGTCAGGTTTTCTTAGTGTCTGACGGGTCGCTCTGGACTTATGACAATATTTATTTTCCCTTCTGTCCTGTGGAATACGAGTCTCCTTATCAGCTTTATACGTCCCCCTCTCTCCTCCCTCCCTTCCCCATTCATGCCCCCTTCACCTCTCTGACTGACTATCTGTCACTCAAGCTTAGTGTTGTCTGGTTCTGTTGTGTCTGCGTCCGGGCCTAGGAGAGACCAAAAAATGCTGCCCCCCCATAAAAGTAGAATAGTCCAAGTAAGCAAAATTATGTTAAAATACATATTTTTAAATTCAATTTAGTTTCTGGATGAAAGGTGAAAATATGTATTTTCCTGAAATGTAAAATGCTTATTTTCCGGACATTGAAAAATACGTATTTTCTGGACATTGAAATTAGGTTCATTTTTGGTTCTGAATCAAAGTTGAAAATACATCATTTATAGACGTCTTTGTTGGGGGCAAATCAAAGCTGGTCCAGACCGGACACCATCTATGATTGGTTCAGATTTAGTCCGGAGCGGTCCAAAAACAGATGTCCGTGGATGTGGAAATCAAAGCACCAAAAAAAGACGTCCAAAAGGCATCGATGACGGTCCGTGTTTACTGATGTGTGTGTTGCCTGAAATGTAATTTTATGAATGCCCATCTATGTGGTAAACCTATCATTTGTAAAACACCCCCCCAAAAAATATTATTTATGTGAGATCATTTTTTGACGGAACATTGGTGGAGTACCGCAGCGATGCATCTCTCCAACAGCATCCTGGTGAGGCATGCTGGGAATGGACAAGCTAAATATTTTGCGCCCCCACCTTTGACAAAAGTGTGTGAGAACAGGGGACACTAAATTCTATGGAAGTGGAGGCAGCTAAAAATCCCATATGCCACTGGTTGAGAGAAATGGTTATTGTTTAGGGGCAGAATGATGTGAGGTTGTATGTGTTGTTGGAGGTGTGTCTTGGTCAGTTTAATTCAGAAAATGACGCCCTCGTCAATCTGCTACCACCTAATCCTGCCTAATGAGCGGGCCGGCAGTGTTGTGTGTGTGTGTGTGTATGAGCACTCGTATGCGCGCGCGCGCGTGTGTGTGTGCGTGTGTGACCTCTCTTCAGTGGTTGATGAAAAAATTAGAGCACTGGTGGCCAAGGCTCAGCCTCAGAAAAAACACTCTCGATCCTATCAGTCTGTTACCGCGGCAACTGCTCTCTGTCTGGGTTTTAACAGCTCTGTTGACCTTTGACCCCAACAGTCGGGTTCTCTCCTGCAGGGGCATGTAAACACTCAGTCCTCCTGGAGGAAATCTTCTGTCAAAACAAAGGATTGCTGAGCCTGTGACTCTTGACTGCTGACCTTGTGACCTTTCAACCCTGATAGTTTAGACTACAATGGAGAGATGCAGTCAGACTGATCTTATCCCCTTCCCCAATCCGAACCTTAACCATTAGTGGGGAAGATGCAAAAGTGACCCAAGATCAGCAGCTAGGGACAGGCTACACTAAGCAGGTTGAACATAGTTGTAGTGATGTTGAAACCATGCTAGCTGTATGCTGTCAGAGATGCTGGTTTATATCTGTCTCTGCAGTCACCAAAACCTCTCTGTGCACTCTGATATAGGTTATAGTAATATCATGGTTGTTATGATATCTGTTTGATGCTTAATGTCTGTTTTCTCTCTCTGTGCTGTGTGTGATCAGACCAGACCCCAACGCCGACCCGTTTCCTGCGTAACTGTGAGGAGGTGGGTCTCTTCAATGAGATCGAACAGGAGTTCTGCCAGGCACAGGAGGAGCAGAACAACAAACAGGTCAGATGCAAAAAACAACATTTCTCATGATCCTCAGACGTATACAGCAAGCGGAGGAAACGTATTTATTTATCATGACAATATTCACTGTACTACCACATTGAGCCAACACAGTAGACAGCATACTGATAGCATTGCATGCTAGGTTTCTAGGCTCTCGTATGAAAATAGCAAATGGAACAGACAAAACAAATAGGAGACCTTCACCAGGTTAGTAGGTATTTTGATTGACAGGTCTGGCAGGTATTTTGATTGACAGGTCTGGCAGGTATATTGATTGATAGGTCTGGAAGGTATTGTGATTGACAGATCTGGCAGGTATTTTGATTGACATGTCTTGCAGATATTTTGATTGATAGATCTGGCATGTAAGGATTTTGTCTGACAGGGAAGTATTTGAGTGACAGGTGAGTGTGAGGAAGAGTCAGATAGACAGACAGACAGACTGGTTTAGATGTTTGAGCAGGTAACAAACACCAGGCGATCACATTCTCGGCATGGTAAGCAGCCAGACAGACTGAAAAACAACTGACAGACACTCACTCACACGGACACCCACACCCACACACACACACACACACACACACACACACACACACCTACACACACACACACACACTATGCCACAGACCCACAACACACACACACAATGCCACACACTCCAAGATGTAAAATGTTACGTAGAAGTGTGTATTTATTCAAACAACAAAAACAGAATACATATTATATCTGGTCTCCTCTCCCTCTTCTCTGTCCTCTAGACTCAGAATCTCCCTCAAAATGGATCATCATGTGCCAGTCAGCCCCAGGCACAGCCCCACTCCCAACACCAACCACCGCCCCATGGTGGTATGAGGGGTCTAAGCTGCAGCATGGCTGGCCAACAAGCACTGCCCTCTGCCCAGTCCAACTCAGTCATCACCCAGGCCCCCTCCATGCTCACACACTCAGGGTAAATACACAGAGACAAAGATTGACACAAACACACACACACACACAAACAAACAAACACACACAAAAACACACAGATTTTCTTTCTCATCTCTTCATCATGTTACTGCCACCTGCGTCCTGTCTCTCTCTCTCTCTCTCTCTCTCTCTCTCTCTCTCTCTCTCTCTCTCTCTCTCTCTCTCTCTCTCTCTGTTCTCTCCCCCTCCCTCCCTCCCTGTACCTCTCTCCCCCTCTGCTGTGTAACCATCACTTGTTCTGTCTGGAGCTGGCTGTCATTCCCCAGACAGTCTCCTTTATTCGGCCTTTATGAATGAGAGAGAGAGGTGGAGAGGGAGATGAGAGAGGGGAAGGTGGTGTGGTAACATGGCTGTGGTTATCACACGGCAGAACAGGGAGATGAGAGAGGGGAAGGTGGTGTGGTAACATGCTGCTACAAGGAGATGAGAGAGGGGAAGGTGGTGTGGTAACATGGCTGTGGTTATCACACGGCAGAACAAGGAGATGAGAGAGGGGAAGGTGGTGTGGTAACATGGCTGTGGTTATCACACAGCAGAACAGGGAGATTAGGCATGACTCTGTTGTCTTTCCTCTCAACTCCTGACATCTGGTCCTGCTTTCTAGAACCTGTCACACATACAGTTACTAACTAAATAAAGGCCAAATTAAACATTTAAACATTCAAATCAATGTACTAACTAGAGATAAAGGTAGCTACATTTTATCTGTTGTGTGTGAGGAAGAGAGTTGAATTGTCTAGTCATTCCATGTGCTGGACAGATGGTATGTTATTGATACCGTATAACAAACCTTGATGAACTCTTACGTCACTCCTCTGGCCAATCGGTGACATTCATTGATCAATTCAGAATCTACGTTTCAGATCCTGTAGACACTGCTGCTAGAGGTCTATTTCAGATCCTGTAGACACTGCTGCTAGATGTCTATTTCAGATCCTGTAGACACTGCCGCTAGAGGTCTATTTCAGATCCTGTAGACACTGCTGCTAGAGGTCTATTTCAGATCCTGTAGACACTGCTGCTAGAGGCCTATTTCAGATCCTGTAGACACTGCTGCTAGAGGCCTATTTCAGATCCTGTAGACTCTGCTGCTAGAGGTCTATTTCAGATCCCGTAAACACTGCTGCTAGAGATCTATTTCAGATCCTGTAGACACTGCTGCTAGAGATCTATTTCAGATCCTGTAGACACTGCTGCTAGAGGTCTATTTCAGAACCTGTAGACACTGCTGCTAGAGATCTATTTCAGATCCTGTAGACACTGCTGCTAGAGGCCTATTTCAGATCCTGTAGACACTGCTGCTAGAGGTCTATTTCAGATCCTGTAGACTCTGCTGCTAGAGGTCTATTTCAGATCCTGTAGACACTGCTGCTAGAGGTCTATTTCAGATCCTGTAGACACTGCTGCTAAAGGTCTATTTCAGATCCTGTAGACACTGCTGCTAGAGGCCTATTTCAGATCCTGTAGACACTGCTGCTAGAGGCCTATTTCAGATCCGGTAGACACTGCTGCTAGAGGTCTATTTCAGATCCTGTAGACACTGCTGCTAGAGGTCTATTTCAGATCCTGTAGACACTGCTGCTAGAGGTCTATTTAAGATCCTGTAGACACTGCTGCTAGAGGTCTATTTCAGATCCTGTAGACACTGCTGCTAGAGATCTATTTCAGATCCTGTAGACTCTGCTGCTAGAGGTCTATTTCAGATCCTGTAGACACTGCTGCTAGAGGTCTATTTCAGATCCTGTAGACTCTGCTGCTAGAGGTCTATTTCAGATCCTGTAGACTCTGCTGCTAGAGGTCTATTTCAGATCCTGTAGACACTGCTGCTAGAGGCCTATTTCAGATCCTGTAGACACTGCTGCTAGAGGCCTATTTCAGATCCTGTAGACACTGCTGCTAGAGGTCTATTTCAGATCCTGTAGATACTGCTGCTAGAGGTCTATTTCAGATCCTGTAGACACTGCTGCTAGAGGCCTATTTCAGATCCTGTAGACACTGCTGCTAGAGGCCTATTTCAGATCCTGTAGACACTGCTGCTAGAGGTCTATTTCAGATCCTGTAGATACTGCTGCTAGAGGTCTATTTCAGATCCTGTAGACACTGCTGCTAGAGGTCTATTTCAGATCCTGTAGACACTGCTGCTAGAGGCCTATTTCAGATCCTGTAGACACTGCTGCTAGAGGTCTATTTCAGATCCGGTAGACACTGCTGCTAGAGGTCTATTTCAGATCCTGTAGACACTGCTGCTAAAGGTCTATTTCAGATCCTGTAGACACTGCTGCTAGATGTCTATTTCAGATCCTGTAGACACTGCCGCTAGAGGTCTATTTCAGATCCTGTAGACACTGCTGCTAGAGGTCTATTTCAGATCCTGTAGACACTGCTGCTAGAGGCCTATTTCAGATCCTGTAGACACTGCTGCTAGAGGCCTATTTCAGATCCTGTAGACTCTGCTGCTAGAGGTCTATTTCAGATCCCGTAAACACTGCTGCTAGAGATCTATTTCAGATCCTGTAGACACTGCTGCTAGAGATCTATTTCAGATCCTGTAGACACTGCTGCTAGAGATCTATTTCAGATCCTGTAGACACTGCTGCTAGAGGTCTATTTCAGAACCTGTAGACACTGCTGCTAGAGATCTATTTCAGATCCTGTAGACACTGCTGCTAGAGGCCTATTTCAGATCCTGTAGACACTGCTGCTAGAGGTCTATTTCAGATCCTGTAGACACTGCTGCTAGAGGTCTATTTCAGATCCTGTAGACACTGCTGCTAGAGGTCTATTTCAGATCCTGTAGACACTGCTGCTAGAGGCCTATTTCAGATCCTGTAGACACTGCTGCTAGAGGTCTATTTCAGATCCTGTAGATACTGCTGCTAGAGGTCTATTTCAGATCCTGTAGACACTGCTGCTAGAGGCCTATTTCAGATCCTGTAGACACTGCTGCTAGAGGCCTATTTCAGATCCTGTAGACACTGCTGCTAGAGGTCTATTTCAGATCCTGTAGATACTGCTGCTAGAGGTCTATTTCAGATCCTGTAGACACTGCTGCTAGAGGCCTATTTCAGATCCTGTAGACACTGCTGCTAGAGGCCTATTTCAGATCCTGTAGACACTGCTGCTAGAGGTCTATTTCAGATCCTGTAGACACTGCTGCTAGAGGTCTATTTCAGATCCTGTAGACACTGCTGCTAAAGGTCTATTTCAGATCCTGTAGACACTGCTGCTAGATGTCTATTTCAGATCCTGTAGACACTGCCGCTAGAGGTCTATTTCAGATCCTGTAGACACTGCTGCTAGAGGTCTATTTCAGATCCTGTAGACACTGCTGCTAGAGGCCTATTTCAGATCCTGTAGACACTGCTGCTAGAGGCCTATTTCAGATCCTGTAGACTCTGCTGCTAGAGGTCTATTTCAGATCCCGTAAACACTGCTGCTAGAGATCTATTTCAGATCCCGTAGACACTGCTGCTAGAGATCTATTTCAGATCCTGTAGACACTGCTGCTAGAGGTCTATTTCAGAACCTGTAGACACTGCTGCTAGAGATCTATTTCAGATCCTGTAGACACTGCTGCTAGAGGCCTATTTCAGATCCTGTAGACACTGCTGCTAGAGGTCTATTTCAGATCCTGTAGACTCTGCTGCTAGAGGTCTATTTCAGATCCTGTAGACACTGCTGCTAGAGGTCTATTTCAGATCCTGTAGACACTGCTGCTAAAGGTCTATTTCAGATCCTGTAGACACTGCTGCTAGAGGCCTATTTCAGATCCTGTAGACACTGCTGCTAGAGGTCTATTTCAGATCCTGTAGATACTGCTGCTAGAGGTCTATTTCAGATCCTGTAGACACTGCTGCTAGAGGCCTATTTCAGATCCTGTAGACACTGCTGCTAGAGGCCTATTTCAGATCCTGTAGACACTGCTGCTAGAGGCCTATTTCAGATCCTGTAGACACTGCTGCTAGAGGTCTATTTCAGATCCCGTAGACACTGCTGCTAGAGGTCTATTTCAGATCCTGTAGACACTGCTGCTAAAGGTCTATTTCAGATCCTGTAGACACTGCTGCTAGATGTCTATTTCAGATCCTGTAGACACTGCCGCTAGAGGTCTATTTCAGATCCTGTAGACACTGCTGCTAGAGGTCTATTTAAGATCCTGTAGACACTGCTGCTAGAGGCCTATTTCAGATCCTGTAGACACTGCTGCTAGAGGCCTATTTCAGATCCTGTAGACTCTGCTGCTAGAGGTCTATTTCAGATCCCGTAAACACTGCTGCTAGAGATCTATTTCAGATCCTGTAGACACTGCTGCTAGAGATCTATTTCAGATCCTGTAGACACTGCTGCTAGAGGTCTATTTCAGAACCTGTAGACACTGCTGCTAGAGGTCTATTTCAGAACCTGTAGACACTGCTGCTAGAGGTCTATTTCAGATCCTGTAGACTCTGCTGCTAGAGGTCTATTTCAGATCCTGTAGACACTGCTGCTAGAGGTTTATTTCAGATCCTGTAGACACTGCTGCTAGAGGCCTATTTCAGATCCTGTAGACTCTGCTGCTAGAGGTCTATTTCAGATCCTGTAGACACTGCTGCTAGAGGTCTATTTCAGATCCTGTAGACACTGCTGCTAGAGGCCTATTTCAGATCCTGTAGACTCTGCTGCTAGAGGTCTATTTCAGATCCCGTAAACACTGCTGCTAGAGATCTATTTCAGATCCTGTAGACACTGCTGCTAGAGATCTATTTCAGATCCTGTAGACACTGCTGCTAGAGGTCTATTTCAGAACCTGTAGACACTGCTGCTAGAGGTCTATTTCAGAACCTGTAGACACTGCTGCTAGAGGTCTATTTCAGATCCTGTAGACTCTGCTGCTAGAGGTCTATTTCAGATCCTGTAGACACTGCTGCTAGAGGTCTATTTCAGATCCTGTAGACACTGCTGCTAGAGGTCTATTTCAGATCCTGTAGATACTGCTGCTAGAGGTCTATTTCAGATCCTGTAGACACTGCTGCTAGAGGCCTATTTCAGATCCTGTAGACACTGCTGCTAGAGGCCTATTTCAGATCCTGTAGACACTGCTGCTAGAGGTCTATTTCAGATCCTGTAGACTCTGCTGCTAGAGGTCTATTTCAGATCCTGTAGACACTGCTGCTAAAGGTCTATTTCAGATCCTGTAGACACTGCTGCTAGATGTCTATTTCAGATCCTGTAGACACTGCCGCTAGAGGTCTATTTCAGATCCTGTAGACACTGCTGCTAGAGGTCTATTTCAGATCCTGTAGACACTGCTGCTAGAGGCCTATTTCAGATCCTGTAGACACTGCTGCTAGAGGCCTATTTCAGATCCTGTAGACTCTGCTGCTAGAGGTCTATTTCAGATCCCGTAAACACTGCTGCTAGAGATCTATTTCAGATCCTGTAGACACTGCTGCTAGAGGTCTATTTCAGATCCTGTAGACACTGCTGCTAGAGGTCTATTTCAGATCCTGTAGACACTGCTGCTAAAGGTCTATTTCAGATCCTGTAGACACTGCTGCTAGATGTCTATTTCAGATCCTGTAGACACTGCCGCTAGAGGTCTATTTCAGATCCTGTAGACACTGCTGCTAAAGGTCTATTTCAGATCCTGTAGACACTGCTGCTAGATGTCTATTTCAGATCCTGTAGACACTGCCGCTAGAGGTCTATTTCAGATCCTGTAGACACTGCTGCTAGAGGTCTATTTAAGATCCTGTAGACACTGCTGCTAGAGGCCTATTTCAGATCCTGTAGACACTGCTGCTAGAGGCCTATTTCAGATCCTGTAGACTCTGCTGCTAGAGGTCTATTTCAGATCCCGTAAACACTGCTGCTAGAGATCTATTTCAGATCCTGTAGACACTGCTGCTAGAGATCTATTTCAGATCCTGTAGACACTGCTGCTAGAGGTCTATTTCAGAACCTGTAGACACTGCTGCTAGAGGTCTATTTCAGAACCTGTAGACACTGCTGCTAGAGGTCTATTTCAGATCCTGTAGACTCTGCTGCTAGAGGTCTATTTCAGATCCTGTAGACACTGCTGCTAGAGGTTTATTTCAGATCCTGTAGACACTGCTGCTAGAGGCCTATTTCAGATCCTGTAGACTCTGCTGCTAGAGGTCTATTTCAGATCCTGTAGACACTGCTGCTAGAGGTCTATTTCAGATCCTGTAGACACTGCTGCTAGAGGCCTATTTCAGATCCTGTAGACTCTGCTGCTAGAGGTCTATTTCAGATCCCGTAAACACTGCTGCTAGAGATCTATTTCAGATCCTGTAGACACTGCTGCTAGAGATCTATTTCAGATCCTGTAGACACTGCTGCTAGAGGTCTATTTCAGAACCTGTAGACACTGCTGCTAGAGGTCTATTTCAGAACCTGTAGACACTGCTGCTAGAGGTCTATTTCAGATCCTGTAGACTCTGCTGCTAGAGGTCTATTTCAGATCCTGTAGACACTGCTGCTAGAGGTCTATTTCAGATCCTGTAGACACTGCTGCTAGAGGTCTATTTCAGATCCTGTAGATACTGCTGCTAGAGGTCTATTTCAGATCCTGTAGACACTGCTGCTAGAGGCCTATTTCAGATCCTGTAGACACTGCTGCTAGAGGCCTATTTCAGATCCTGTAGACACTGCTGCTAGAGGTCTATTTCAGATCCTGTAGACTCTGCTGCTAGAGGTCTATTTCAGATCCTGTAGACACTGCTGCTAAAGGTCTATTTCAGATCCTGTAGACACTGCTGCTAGATGTCTATTTCAGATCCTGTAGACACTGCCGCTAGAGGTCTATTTCAGATCCTGTAGACACTGCTGCTAGAGGTCTATTTCAGATCCTGTAGACACTGCTGCTAGAGGCCTATTTCAGATCCTGTAGACACTGCTGCTAGAGGCCTATTTCAGATCCTGTAGACTCTGCTGCTAGAGGTCTATTTCAGATCCCGTAAACACTGCTGCTAGAGATCTATTTCAGATCCTGTAGACACTGCTGCTAGAGATCTATTTCAGATCCTGTAGACACTGCTGCTAGAGGTCTATTTCAGAACCTGTAGACACTGCTGCTAGAGATCTATTTCAGATCCTGTAGACACTGCTGCTAGAGGCCTATTTCAGATCCTGTAGACACTGCTGCTAGAGGTCTATTTCAGATCCTGTAGACTCTGCTGCTAGAGGTCTATTTCAGATCCTGTAGACACTGCTGCTAGAGGTCTATTTCAGATCCTGTAGACACTGCTGCTAAAGGTCTATTTCAGATCCTGTAGACACTGCTGCTAGAGGCCTATTTCAGATCCTGTAGACACTGCTGCTAGAGGCCTATTTCAGATCCTGTAGACACTGCTGCTAGAGGTCTATTTCAGATCCTGTAGATACTGCTGCTAGAGGTCTATTTCAGATCCTGTAGACACTGCTGCTAGAGGCCTATTTCAGATCCTGTAGACACTGCTGCTAGAGGCCTATTTCAGATCCTGTAGACACTGCTGCTAGAGGCCTATTTCAGATCCTGTAGACACTGCTGCTAGAGGTCTATTTCAGATCCCGTAGACACTGCTGCTAGAGGTCTATTTCAGATCCTGTAGACACTGCTGCTAAAGGTCTATTTCAGATCCTGTAGACACTGCTGCTAGATGTCTATTTCAGATCCTGTAGACACTGCCGCTAGAGGTCTATTTCAGATCCTGTAGACACTGCTGCTAGAGGTCTATTTCAGATCCTGTAGACACTGCTGCTAGAGGCCTATTTCAGATCCTGTAGACACTGCTGCTAGAGGCCTATTTCAGATCCTGTAGACTCTGCTGCTAGAGGTCTATTTCAGATCCCGTAAACACTGCTGCTAGAGATCTATTTCAGATCCTGTAGACACTGCTGCTAGAGATCTATTTCAGATCCTGTAGACACTGCTGCTAGAGGTCTATTTCAGAACCTGTAGACACTGCTGCTAGAGGTCTATTTCAGAACCTGTAGACACTGCTGCTAGAGGTCTATTTCAGATCCTGTAGACTCTGCTGCTAGAGGTCTATTTCAGATCCTGTAGACACTGCTGCTAGAGGTCTATTTCAGATCCTGTAGACACTGCTGCTAGAGATCTATTTCAGATCCTGTAGACACTGCTGCTAGAGGCCTATTTCAGATCCTGTAGACTCTGCTGCTAGAGGTCTATTTCAGATCCTGTAGACACTGCTGTAGAGGTCTATTTCAGATCCTGTAGACACTGCTGCTAGAGGCCTATTTCAGATCCTGTAGACTCTGCTGCTAGAGGTCTATTTCAGATCCCGTAAACACTGCTGCTAGAGATCTATTTCAGATCCTGTAGACACTGCTGCTAGAGATCTATTTCAGAACCTGTAGACACTGCTGCTAGAGGTCTATTTCAGAACCTGTAGACACTGCTGCTAGAGGTCTATTTCAGATCCTGTAGACTCTGCTGCTAGAGGTCTATTTCAGATCCTGTAGACACTGCTGCTAGAGGTCTATTTCAGATCCTGTAGACACTGCTGCTAGAGATCTATTTCAGATCCTGTAGACACTGCTGCTAGAGGCCTATTTCAGATCCTGTAGACTCTGCTGCTAGAGGTCTATTTCAGAACCTGTAGACACTGCTGCTAGAGGTCTATTTCAGAACCTGTAGACACTGCTGCTAGAGGTCTATTTCAGATCCTGTAGACTCTGCTGCTAGAGGTCTATTTCAGATCCTGTAGACACTGCTGCTAGAGGTCTATTTCAGATCCTGTAGACACTGCTGCTAGAGATCTATTTCAGATCCTGTAGACACTGCTGCTAGAGGCCTATTTCAGATCCTGTAGACTCTGCTGCTAGAGGTCTATTTCAGATCCTGTAGACACTGCTGTAGAGGTCTATTTCAGATCCTGTAGACACTGCTGCTAGAGGCCTATTTCAGATCCTGTAGACTCTGCTGCTAGAGGTCTATTTCAGATCCCGTAAACACTGCTAATAGAGATCTATTTCAGATCCTGTAGACACTGCTGCTAGAGATCTATTTCAGAACCTGTAGACACTGCTGCTAGAGGTCTATTTCAGAACCTGTAGACACTGCTGCTAGAGGTCTATTTCAGATCCTGTAGACTCTGCTGCTAGAGGTCTATTTCAGATCCTGTAGACACTGCTGCTAGAGGTCTATTTCAGATCCTGTAGACACTGCTGCTAGAGATCTATTTCAGATCCTGTAGACACTGCTGCTAGAGGCCTATTTCAGATCCTGTAGACTCTGCTGCTAGAGGTCTATTTCAGATCCTGTAGACACTGCTGCTAGAGGTCTATTTCAGAACCTGTAGACACTGCTGCTAGAGGTCTATTTCAGATCCCGTAGACACTGCTGCTAGAGGTCTATTTCAGATCCTGTAGACTCTGCTGCTAGAGGTCTATTTCAGATCCTGTAGACACTGCTGCTAGAGGCCTATTTCAGATCCTGTAGACTCTGCTGCTAGAGGTCTATTTCAGATCCCGTAAACACTGCTGCTAGAGATCTATTTCAGATCCTGTAGACACTGCTGCTAGAGATCTATTTCAGATCCTGTAGACACTGCTGCTAGAGGTCTATTTCAGAACCTGTAGACACTGCTGCTAGAGGTCTATTTCAGAACCTGTAGACACTGCTGCTAGAGGTCTATTTCAGATCCTGTAGACTCTGCTGCTAGAGGTCTATTTCAGATCCTGTAGACACTGCTGCTAGAGGTCTATTTCAGATCCTGTAGACACTGCTGCTAGAGATCTATTTCAGATCCTGTAGACACTGCTGCTAGAGGCCTATTTCAGATCCTGTAGACTCTGCTGCTAGAGGTCTATTTCAGATCCTGTAGACACTGCTGCTAGAGGTCTATTTCAGAACCTGTAGACACTGCTGCTAGAGGTCTATTTCAGATCCCGTAGACACTGCTGCTAGAGGTCTATTTCAGATCCTGTAGACTCTGCTGCTAGAGGTCTATTTCAGATCCTGTAGACACTGCTGCTAGAGGTCTATTTCAGATCCTGTAGACACTGCTGCTAGAGGTCTATTTCAGATCCTGTAGACACTGCTGCTAGAGATCTATTTCAGATCCTGTAGACACTGCTGCTAGAGGCCTATTTCAGATCCTGTAGACTCTGCTGCTAGAGGTCTATTTCAGATCCTGTAGACACTGCTGCTAGAGGTCTATTTCAGAACCTGTAGACACTGCTGCTAGAGGTCTATTTCAGATCCCGTAGACACTGCTGCTAGAGGTCTATTTCAGATCCTGTAGACTCTGCTGCTAGAGGTCTATTTCAGATCCTGTAGACACTGCTGCTAGAGGCCTATTTCAGATCCTGTAGACTCTGCTGCTAGAGGTCTATTTCAGATCCCGTAAACACTGCTGCTAGAGATCTATTTCAGATCCTGTAGACACTGCTGCTAGAGATCTATTTCAGATCCTGTAGACACTGCTGCTAGAGGTCTATTTCAGAACCTGTAGACACTGCTGCTAGAGGTCTATTTCAGAACCTGTAGACACTGCTGCTAGAGGTCTATTTCAGATCCTGTAGACTCTGCTGCTAGAGGTCTATTTCAGATCCTGTAGACACTGCTGCTAGAGGTCTATTTCAGATCCTGTAGACACTGCTGCTAGAGATCTATTTCAGATCCTGTAGACACTGCTGCTAGAGGCCTATTTCAGATCCTGTAGACTCTGCTGCTAGAGGTCTATTTCAGATCCTGTAGACACTGCTGCTAGAGGTCTATTTCAGAACCTGTAGACACTGCTGCTAGAGGTCTATTTCAGATCCCGTAGACACTGCTGCTAGAGGTCTATTTCAGATCCTGTAGACTCTGCTGCTAGAGGTCTATTTCAGATCCTGTAGACACTGCTGCTAGAGGTCTATTTCAGATCCTGTAGACACTGCTGCTAGAGGTCTATTTCAGATCCTGTAGACACTGCTGCTAGAGATCTATTTCAGATCCTGTAGACACTGCTGCTAGAGGCCTATTTCAGATCCTGTAGACTCTGCTGCTAGAGGTCTATTTCAGATCCTGTAGACACTGCTGCTAGAGGTCTATTTCAGAACCTGTAGACACTGCTGCTAGAGGTCTATTTCAGATCCCGTAGACACTGCTGCTAGAGGTCTATTTCAGATCCTGTAGACTCTGCTGCTAGAGGTCTATTTCAGATCCTGTAGACACTGCTGCTAGAGGTCTATTTCAGATCCTGTAGACACTGCTGCTAGAGATCTATTTCAGATCCTGTAGACACTGCTGCTAGAGGCCTATTTCAGATCCTGTAGACTCTGCTGCTAGAGGTCTATTTCAGATCCTGTAGACACTGCTGCTAGAGGTCTATTTCAGAACCTGTAGACACTGCTGCTAGAGGTCTATTTCAGATCCCGTAGACACTGCTGCTAGAGGTCTATTTCAGATCCTGTAGACTCTGCTGCTAGAGGTCTATTTCAGATCCTGTAGACACTGCTGCTAGAGGTCTATTTCAGATCCTGTAGACACTGCTGCTAGAGGTCTATTTCAGATCCTGTAGACACTGCTGCTAGAGATCTATTTCAGATCCTGTAGACACTGCTGCTAGAGGCCTATTTCAGATCCTGTAGACTCTGCTGCTAGAGGTCTATTTCAGATCCTGTAGACACTGCTGCTAGAGGTCTATTTCAGATCCTGTAGACACTGCTGCTAAAGGTCTATTTCAGATCCTGTAGACACTGCTGCTAGATGTCTATTTCAGATCCTGTAGACACTGCCGCTAGAGGTCTATTTCAGATCCTGTAGACACTGCTGCTAGAGGTCTATTTCAGATCCTGTAGACACTGCTGCTAGAGGCCTATTTCAGATCCTGTAGACACTGCTGCTAGAGGCCTATTTCAGATCCTGTAGACTCTGCTGCTAGAGGTCTATTTCAGATCCCGTAAACACTGCTGCTAGAGATCTATTTCAGATCCTGTAGACACTGCTGCTAGAGATCTATTTCAGATCCTGTAGACACTGCTGCTAGAGGTCTATTTCAGAACCTGTAGACACTGCTGCTAGAGATCTATTTCAGATCCTGTAGACACTGCTGCTAGAGGCCTATTTCAGATCCTGTAGACACTGCTGCTAGAGGTCTATTTCAGATCCTGTAGACTCTGCTGCTAGAGGTCTATTTCAGATCCTGTAGACACTGCTGCTAGAGGTCTATTTCAGATCCTGTAGACACTGCTGCTAAAGGTCTATTTCAGATCCTGTAGACACTGCTGCTAGAGGCCTATTTCAGATCCTGTAGACACTGCTGCTAGAGGCCTATTTCAGATCCTGTAGACACTGCTGCTAGAGGTCTATTTCAGATCCTGTAGATACTGCTGCTAGAAGTCTATTTCAGATCCTGTAGACACTGCTGCTAGAGGCCTATTTCAGATCCTGTAGACACTGCTGCTAGAGGCCTATTTCAGATCCTGTAGACACTGCTGCTAGAGGCCTATTTCAGATCCTGTAGACACTGCTGCTAGAGGTCTATTTCAGATCCTGTAGACACTGCTGCTAGAGGTCTATTTCAGATCCTGTAGACACTGCTGCTAAAGGTCTATTTCAGATCCTGTAGACACTGCTGCTAGATGTCTATTTCAGATCCTGTAGACACTGCCGCTAGAGGTCTATTTCAGATCCTGTAGACACTGCTGCTAGAGGTCTATTTCAGATCCTGTAGACACTGCTGCTAGAGGCCTATTTCAGATCCTGTAGACTCTGCTGCTAGAGGTCTATTTCAGATCCTGTAGACACTGCTGCTAGAGGTCTATTTCAGAACCTGTAGACACTGCTGCTAGAGGTCTATTTCAGATCCCGTAGACACTGCTGCTAGAGGTCTATTTCAGATCCTGTAGACTCTGCTGCTAGAGGTCTATTTCAGATCCTGTAGACACTGCTGCTAGAGGTCTATTTCAGATCCGTAGACACTGCTGCTAGAGGTCTATTTCAGATCCTGTAGACTCTGCTGCTAGAGGTCTATTTCAGATCCTGTAGACACTGCTGCTAGAGGTCTATTTCAGATCCTGTAGACACTGCTGCTAGAGGTCTATTTCAGATCCTGCAGACACTGCTGCTAGAGATCTATTTCAGATCCTGTAGACACTGCTGCTAGAGGCCTATTTCAGATCCTGTAGACTCTGCTGCTAGAGGTCTATTTCAGATCCTGTAGACACTGCTGCTAGAGGTCTATTTCAGATCCTGTAGACACTGCTGCTAAAGGTCTATTTCAGATCCTGTAGACACTGCTGCTAGATGTCTATTTCAGATCCTGTAGACACTGCCGCTAGAGGTCTATTTCAGATCCTGTAGACACTGCTGCTAGAGGTCTATTTCAGATCCTGTAGACACTGCTGCTAGAGGCCTATTTCAGATCCTGTAGACACTGCTGCTAGAGGCCTATTTCAGATCCTGTAGACTCTGCTGCTAGAGGTCTATTTCAGATCCCGTAAACACTGCTGCTAGAGATCTATTTCAGATCCTGTAGACACTGCTGCTAGAGATCTATTTCAGATCCTGTAGACACTGCTGCTAGAGGTCTATTTCAGAACCTGTAGACACTGCTGCTAGAGATCTATTTCAGATCCTGTAGACACTGCTGCTAGAGGCCTATTTCAGATCCTGTAGACACTGCTGCTAGAGGTCTATTTCAGATCCTGTAGACTCTGCTGCTAGAGGTCTATTTCAGATCCTGTAGACACTGCTGCTAGAGGTCTATTTCAGATCCTGTAGACACTGCTGCTAAAGGTCTATTTCAGATCCTGTAGACACTGCTGCTAGAGGCCTATTTCAGATCCTGTAGACACTGCTGCTAGAGGCCTATTTCAGATCCTGTAGACACTGCTGCTAGAGGTCTATTTCAGATCCTGTAGATACTGCTGCTAGAGGTCTATTTCAGATCCTGTAGACACTGCTGCTAGAGGCCTATTTCAGATCCTGTAGACACTGCTGCTAGAGGCCTATTTCAGATCCTGTAGACACTGCTGCTAGAGGCCTATTTCAGATCCTGTAGACTCTGCTGCTAGAGGTCTATTTCAGATCCTGTAGACACTGCTGCTAGAGGTCTATTTCAGATCCTGTAGACACTGCTGCTAAAGGTCTATTTCAGATCCTGTAGACACTGCTGCTAGATGTCTATTTCAGATCCTGTAGACACTGCCGCTAGAGGTCTATTTCAGATCCTGTAGACACTGCTGCTAGAGGTCTATTTCAGATCCTGTAGACTCTGCTGCTAGAGGTCTATTTCAGATCCCGTAAACACTGCTGCTAGAGATCTATTTCAGATCCTGTAGACACTGCTGCTAGAGATCTATTTCAGATCCTGTAGACACTGCTGCTAGAGGTCTATTTCAGAACCTGTAGACACTGCTGCTAGAGGTCTATTTCAGAACCTGTAGACACTGCTGCTAGAGGTCTATTTCAGATCCTGTAGACTCTGCTGCTAGAGGTCTATTTCAGATCCTGTAGACACTGCTGCTAGAGGTCTATTTCAGATCCTGTAGACACTGCTGCTAGAGATCTATTTCAGATCCTGTAGACACTGCTGCTAGAGGCCTATTTCAGATCCTGTAGACTCTGCTGCTAGAGGTCTATTTCAGATCCTGTAGACACTGCTGTAGAGGTCTATTTCAGATCCTGTAGACACTGCTGCTAGAGGCCTATTTCAGATCCTGTAGACTCTGCTGCTAGAGGTCTATTTCAGATCCCGTAAACACTGCTGCTAGAGATCTATTTCAGATCCTGTAGACACTGCTGCTAGAGATCTATTTCAGATCCTGTAGACACTGCTGCTAGAGGTCTATTTCAGAACCTGTAGACACTGCTGCTAGAGGTCTATTTCAGATCCTGTAGACTCTGCTGCTAGAGGTCTATTTCAGATCCTGTAGACACTGCTGCTAGAGGTCTATTTCAGATCCTGTAGACACTGCTGCTAGAGATCTATTTCAGATCCTGTAGACACTGCTGCTAGAGGCCTATTTCAGATCCTGTAGACTCTGCTGCTAGAGGTCTATTTCAGATCCTGTAGACACTGCTGCTAGAGGTCTATTTCAGAACCTGTAGACACTGCTGCTAGAGGTCTATTTCAGATCCCGTAGACACTGCTGCTAGAGGTCTATTTCAGATCCTGTAGACTCTGCTGCTAGAGGTCTATTTCAGATCCTGTAGACACTGCTGCTAGAGGCCTATTTCAGATCCTGTAGACTCTGCTGCTAGAGGTCTATTTCAGATCCCGTAAACACTGCTGCTAGAGATCTATTTCAGATCCTGTAGACACTGCTGCTAGAGATCTATTTCAGATCCTGTAGACACTGCTGCTAGAGGTCTATTTCAGAACCTGTAGACACTGCTGCTAGAGGTCTATTTCAGAACCTGTAGACACTGCTGCTAGAGGTCTATTTCAGATCCTGTAGACTCTGCTGCTAGAGGTCTATTTCAGATCCTGTAGACACTGCTGCTAGAGGTCTATTTCAGATCCTGTAGACACTGCTGCTAGAGATCTATTTCAGATCCTGTAGACACTGCTGCTAGAGGCCTATTTCAGATCCTGTAGACTCTGCTGCTAGAGGTCTATTTCAGATCCTGTAGACACTGCTGCTAGAGGTCTATTTCAGAACCTGTAGACACTGCTGCTAGAGGTCTATTTCAGATCCCGTAGACACTGCTGCTAGAGGTCTATTTCAGATCCTGTAGACTCTGCTGCTAGAGGTCTATTTCAGATCCTGTAGACACTGCTGCTAGAGGTCTATTTCAGATCCTGTAGACACTGCTGCTAGAGGTCTATTTCAGATCCTGTAGACACTGCTGCTAGAGATCTATTTCAGATCCTGTAGACACTGCTGCTAGAGGCCTATTTCAGATCCTGTAGACTCTGCTGCTAGAGGTCTATTTCAGATCCTGTAGACACTGCTGCTAGAGGTCTATTTCAGAACCTGTAGACACTGCTGCTAGAGGTCTATTTCAGATCCCGTAGACACTGCTGCTAGAGGTCTATTTCAGATCCTGTAGACTCTGCTGCTAGAGGTCTATTTCAGATCCTGTAGACACTGCTGCTAGAGGTCTATTTCAGATCCTGTAGACACTGCTGCTAGAGATCTATTTCAGATCCTGTAGACACTGCTGCTAGAGGCCTATTTCAGATCCTGTAGACTCTGCTGCTAGAGGTCTATTTCAGATCCTGTAGACACTGCTGCTAGAGGTCTATTTCAGAACCTGTAGACACTGCTGCTAGAGGTCTATTTCAGATCCCGTAGACACTGCTGCTAGAGGTCTATTTCAGATCCTGTAGACTCTGCTGCTAGAGGTCTATTTCAGATCCTGTAGACACTGCTGCTAGAGGTCTATTTCAGATCCTGTAGACACTGCTGCTAGAGGTCTATTTCAGATCCTGTAGACACTGCTGCTAGAGATCTATTTCAGATCCTGTAGACACTGCTGCTAGAGGCCTATTTCAGATCCTGTAGACACTGCTGCTAGAGGCCTATTTCAGATCCTGTAGACTCTGCTGCTAGAGGTCTATTTCAGATCCCGTAGACACTGCTGCTAGAGGTCTATTTCAGATCCTGTAGACTCTGCTGCTAGAGGTCTATTTCAGATCCTGTAGACACTGCTGCTAGAGGTCTATTTCAGATCCCGTAGACACTGCTGCTAGAGGTCTATTTCAGATCCTGTAGACTCTGCTGCTAGAGGTCTATTTCAGATCCTGTAGACACTGCTGCTAGAGGTCTATTTCAGATCCTGTAGACACTGCTGCTAGAGGTCTATTTCAGATCCTGTAGACACTGCTGCTAGAGATCTATTTCAGATCCTGTAGACACTGCTGCTAGAGGCCTATTTCAGATCCTGTAGACTCTGCTGCTAGAGGTCTATTTCAGATCCTGTAGACACTGCTGCTAGAGGTCTATTTCAGATCCTGTAGACACTGCTGCTAAAGGTCTATTTCAGATCCTGTAGACACTGCTGCTAGATGTCTATTTCAGATCCTGTAGACACTGCCGCTAGAGGTCTATTTCAGATCCTGTAGACACTGCTGCTAGAGGTCTATTTCAGATCCTGTAGACACTGCTGCTAGAGGCCTATTTCAGATCCTGTAGACACTGCTGCTAGAGGCCTATTTCAGATCCTGTAGACTCTGCTGCTAGAGGTCTATTTCAGATCCCGTAAACACTGCTGCTAGAGATCTATTTCAGATCCTGTAGACACTGCTGCTAGAGATCTATTTCAGATCCTGTAGACACTGCTGCTAGAGGTCTATTTCAGAACCTGTAGACACTGCTGCTAGAGATCTATTTCAGATCCTGTAGACACTGCTGCTAGAGGCCTATTTCAGATCCTGTAGACACTGCTGCTAGAGGTCTATTTCAGATCCTGTAGACTCTGCTGCTAGAGGTCTATTTCAGATCCTGTAGACACTGCTGCTAGAGGTCTATTTCAGATCCTGTAGACACTGCTGCTAAAGGTCTATTTCAGATCCTGTAGACACTGCTGCTAGAGGCCTATTTCAGATCCTGTAGACACTGCTGCTAGAGGCCTATTTCAGATCCTGTAGACACTGCTGCTAGAGGTCTATTTCAGATCCTGTAGATACTGCTGCTAGAGGTCTATTTCAGATCCTGTAGACACTGCTGCTAGAGGCCTATTTCAGATCCTGTAGACACTGCTGCTAGAGGCCTATTTCAGATCCTGTAGACACTGCTGCTAGAGGCCTATTTCAGATCCTGTAGACTCTGCTGCTAGAGGTCTATTTCAGATCCTGTAGACACTGCTGCTAGAGGTCTATTTCAGATCCTGTAGACACTGCTGCTAAAGGTCTATTTCAGATCCTGTAGACACTGCTGCTAGATGTCTATTTCAGATCCTGTAGACACTGCCGCTAGAGGTCTATTTCAGATCCTGTAGACACTGCCGCTAGAGGTCTATTTCAGATCCTGTAGACACTGCTGCTAGAGGCCTATTTCAGATCCTGTAGACACTGCTGCTAGAGGCCTATTTCAGATCCTGTAGACTCTGCTGCTAGAGGTCTATTTCAGATCCCGTAAACACTGCTGCTAGAGATCTATTTCAGATCCTGTAGACACTGCTGCTAGAGATCTATTTCAGATCCTGTAGACACTGCTGCTAGAGGTCTATTTCAGAACCTGTAGACACTGCTGCTAGAGATCTATTTCAGATCCTGTAGACACTGCTGCTAGAGGCCTATTTCAGATCCTGTAGACACTGCTGCTAGAGGTCTATTTCAGATCCTGTAGACTCTGCTGCTAGAGGTCTATTTCAGATCCTGTAGACACTGCTGCTAGAGGTCTATTTCAGATCCTGTAGACACTGCTGCTAAAGGTCTATTTCAGATCCTGTAGACACTGCTGCTAGAGGCCTATTTCAGATCCTGTAGACACTGCTGCTAGAGGCCTATTTCAGATCCTGTAGACACTGCTGCTAGAGGTCTATTTCAGATCCTGTAGATACTGCTGCTAGAGGTCTATTTCAGATCCTGTAGACACTGCTGCTAGAGGCCTATTTCAGATCCTGTAGACACTGCTGCTAGAGGCCTATTTCAGATCCTGTAGACACTGCTGCTAGAGGCCTATTTCAGATCCTGTAGACACTGCTGCTAGAGGTCTATTTCAGATCCTGTAGACACTGCTGCTAGAGGTCTATTTCAGATCCTGTAGACACTGCTGCTAAAGGTCTATTTCAGATCCTGTAGACACTGCTGCTAGATGTCTATTTCAGATCCTGTAGACACTGCCGCTAGAGGTCTATTTCAGATCCTGTAGACACTGCTGCTAGAGGTCTATTTCAGATCCTGTAGACACTGCTGCTAGAGGCCTATTTCAGATCCTGTAGACTCTGCTGCTAGAGGTCTATTTCAGATCCTGTAGACACTGCTGCTAGAGGTCTATTTCAGAACCTGTAGACACTGCTGCTAGAGGTCTATTTCAGATCCCGTAGACACTGCTGCTAGAGGTCTATTTCAGATCCTGTAGACTCTGCTGCTAGAGGTCTATTTCAGATCCTGTAGACACTGCTGCTAGAGGTCTATTTCAGATCCTGTAGACACTGCTGCTAGAGGTCTATTTCAGATCCTGTAGACACTGCTGCTAGAGATCTATTTCAGATCCTGTAGACACTGCTGCTAGAGGCCTATTTCAGATCCTGTAGACTCTGCTGCTAGAGGTCTATTTCAGATCCTGTAGACACTGCTGCTAGAGGTCTATTTCAGAACCTGTAGACACTGCTGCTAGAGGTCTATTTCAGATCCCGTAGACACTGCTGCTAGAGGTCTATTTCAGATCCTGTAGACTCTGCTGCTAGAGGTCTATTTCAGATCCTGTAGACACTGCTGCTAGAGGTCTATTTCAGATCCTGTAGACACTGCTGCTAGAGATCTATTTCAGATCCTGTAGACACTGCTGCTAGAGGCCTATTTCAGATCCTGTAGACTCTGCTGCTAGAGGTCTATTTCAGATCCTGTAGACACTGCTGCTAGAGGTCTATTTCAGAACCTGTAGACACTGCTGCTAGAGGTCTATTTCAGATCCCGTAGACACTGCTGCTAGAGGTCTATTTCAGATCCTGTAGATTCTGCTGCTAGAGGTCTATTTCAGATCCTGTAGACACTGCTGCTAGAGGTCTATTTCAGATCCTGTAGACACTGCTGCTAGAGGTCTATTTCAGATCCTGTAGACACTGCTGCTAGAGATCTATTTCAGATCCTGTAGACACTGCTGCTAGAGGCCTATTTCAGATCCTGTAGACTCTGCTGCTAGAGGTCTATTTCAGATCCTGTAGACACTGCTGCTAGAGGTCTATTTCAGAACCTGTAGACACTGCTGCTAGAGGTCTATTTCAGATCCCGTAGACACTGCTGCTAGAGGTCTATTTCAGATCCTGTAGACTCTGCTGCTAGAGGTCTATTTCAGATCCTGTAGACACTGCTGCTAGATGTCTATTTCAGATCCTGTAGACACTGCCGCTAGAGGTCTATTTCAGATCCTGTAGACACTGCTGCTAGAGGTCTATTTCAGATCCTGTAGACACTGCTGCTAGAGGCCTATTTCAGATCCTGTAGACACTGCTGCTAGAGGCCTATTTCAGATCCTGTAGACTCTGCTGCTAGAGGTCTATTTCAGATCCCGTAAACACTGCTGCTAGAGATCTATTTCAGATCCTGTAGACACTGCTGCTAGAGATCTATTTCAGATCCTGTAGACACTGCTGCTAGAGGTCTATTTCAGAACCTGTAGACACTGCTGCTAGAGATCTATTTCAGATCCTGTAGACACTGCTGCTAGAGGCCTATTTCAGATCCTGTAGACACTGCTGCTAGAGGTCTATTTCAGATCCTGTAGACTCTGCTGCTAGAGGTCTATTTCAGATCCTGTAGACACTGCTGCTAGAGGTCTATTTCAGATCCTGTAGACACTGCTGCTAAAGGTCTATTTCAGATCCTGTAGACACTGCTGCTAGAGGCCTATTTCAGATCCTGTAGACACTGCTGCTAGAGGCCTATTTCAGATCCTGTAGACACTGCTGCTAGAGGTCTATTTCAGATCCTGTAGATACTGCTGCTAGAGGTCTATTTCAGATCCTGTAGACACTGCTGCTAGAGGCCTATTTCAGATCCTGTAGACACTGCTGCTAGAGGCCTATTTCAGATCCTGTAGACACTGCTGCTAGAGGCCTATTTCAGATCCTGTAGACACTGCTGCTAGAGGTCTATTTCAGATCCTGTAGACACTGCTGCTAGAGGTCTATTTCAGATCCTGTAGACACTGCTGCTAAAGGTCTATTTCAGATCCTGTAGACACTGCTGCTAGATGTCTATTTCAGATCCTGTAGACACTGCCGCTAGAGGTCTATTTCAGATCCTGTAGACACTGCTGCTAGAGGTCTATTTCAGATCCTGTAGACACTGCTGCTAGAGGCCTATTTCAGATCCTGTAGACTCTGCTGCTAGAGGTCTATTTCAGATCCTGTAGACACTGCTGCTAGAGGTCTATTTCAGAACCTGTAGACACTGCTGCTAGAGGTCTATTTCAGATCCCGTAGACACTGCTGCTAGAGGTCTATTTCAGATCCTGTAGACTCTGCTGCTAGAGGTCTATTTCAGATCCTGTAGACACTGCTGCTAGAGGTCTATTTCAGATCCTGTAGACACTGCTGCTAGAGGTCTATTTCAGATCCTGTAGACACTGCTGCTAGAGGTCTATTTCAGATCCTGTAGACACTGCTGCTAGAGATCTATTTCAGATCCTGTAGACACTGCTGCTAGAGGCCTATTTCAGATCCTGTAGACTCTGCTGCTAGAGGTCTATTTCAGATCCTGTAGACACTGCTGCTAGAGGTCTATTTCAGAACCTGTAGACACTGCTGCTAGAGGTCTATTTCAGATCCCGTAGACACTGCTGCTAGAGGTCTATTTCAGATCCTGTAGACTCTGCTGCTAGAGGTCTATTTCAGATCCTGTAGACACTGCTGCTAGAGGTCTATTTCAGATCCTGTAGACACTGCTGCTAGAGATCTATTTCAGATCCTGTAGACACTGCTGCTAGAGGCCTATTTCAGATCCTGTAGACTCTGCTGCTAGAGGTCTATTTCAGATCCTGTAGACACTGCTGCTAGAGGTCTATTTCAGAACCTGTAGACACTGCTGCTAGAGGTCTATTTCAGATCCCGTAGACACTGCTGCTAGAGGTCTATTTCAGATCCTGTAGATTCTGCTGCTAGAGGTCTATTTCAGATCCTGTAGACACTGCTGCTAGAGGTCTATTTCAGATCCTGTAGACACTGCTGCTAGAGGTCTATTTCAGATCCTGTAGACACTGCTGCTAGAGATCTATTTCAGATCCTGTAGACACTGCTGCTAGAGGCCTATTTCAGATCCTGTAGACTCTGCTGCTAGAGGTCTATTTCAGATCCTGTAGACACTGCTGCTAGAGGTCTATTTCAGAACCTGTAGACACTGCTGCTAGAGGTCTATTTCAGATCCCGTAGACACTGCTGCTAGAGGTCTATTTCAGATCCTGTAGACTCTGCTGCTAGAGGTCTATTTCAGATCCTGTAGACACTGCTGCTAGAGGTCTATTTCAGATCCTGTAGACACTGCTGCTAAAGGTCTATTTCAGATCCTGTAGACACTGCTGCTAGAGGCCTATTTCAGATCCTGTAGACACTGCTGCTAGAGGCCTATTTCAGATCCTGTAGACACTGCTGCTAGAGGTCTATTTCAGATCCTGTAGATACTGCTGCTAGAGGTCTATTTCAGATCCTGTAGACACTGCTGCTAGAGGTCTATTTCAGAACCTGTAGACACTGCTGCTAGAGGTCTATTTCAGATCCCGTAGACACTGCTGCTAGAGGTCTATTTCAGATCCTGTAGACTCTGCTGCTAGAGGTCTATTTCAGATCCTGTAGACACTGCTGCTAGAGGTCTATTTCAGATCCTGTAGACACTGCTGCTAGAGATCTATTTCAGATCCTGTAGACACTGCTGCTAGAGGCCTATTTCAGATCCTGTAGACTCTGCTGCTAGAGGTCTATTTCAGATCCTGTAGACACTGCTGCTAGAGGTCTATTTCAGAACCTGTAGACACTGCTGCTAGAGGTCTATTTCAGATCCCGTAGACACTGCTGCTAGAGGTCTATTTCAGATCCTGTAGATTCTGCTGCTAGAGGTCTATTTCAGATCCTGTAGACACTGCTGCTAGAGGTCTATTTCAGATCCTGTAGACACTGCTGCTAGAGGTCTATTTCAGATCCTGTAGACACTGCTGCTAGAGATCTATTTCAGATCCTGTATACACTGCTGCTAGAGGCCTATTTCAGATCCTGTAGACTCTGCTGCTAGAGGTCTATTTCAGATCCTGTAGACACTGCTGCTAGAGGTCTATTTCAGAACCTGTAGACACTGCTGCTAGAGGTCTATTTCAGATCCCGTAGACACTGCTGCTAGAGGTCTATTTCAGATCCTGTAGACTCTGCTGCTAGAGGTCTATTTCAGATCCTGTAGACACTGCTGCTAGAGGTCTATTTCAGATCCTGTAGACACTGCTGCTAAAGGTCTATTTCAGATCCTGTAGACACTGCTGCTAGAGGCCTATTTCAGATCCTGTAGACACTGCTGCTAGAGGCCTATTTCAGATCCTGTAGACACTGCTGCTAGAGGTCTATTTCAGATCCTGTAGATACTGCTGCTAGAGGTCTATTTCAGATCCTGTAGACACTGCTGCTAGAGGCCTATTTCAGATCCTGTAGACACTGCTGCTAGAGGCCTATTTCAGATCCTGTAGACACTGCTGCTAGAGGCCTATTTCAGATCCTGTAGACACTGCTGCTAGAGGTCTATTTCAGATCCTGTAGACACTGCTGCTAGAGGTCTATTTCAGATCCTGTAGACACTGCTGCTAAAGGTCTATTTCAGATCCTGTAGACACTGCTGCTAGATGTCTATTTCAGATCCTGTAGACACTGCCGCTAGAGTTCTATTTCAGATCCTGTAGACACTGCTGCTAGAGGTCTATTTCAGATCCTGTAGACACTGCTGCTAGAGGCCTATTTCAGATCCTGTAGACTCTGCTGCTAGAGGTCTATTTCAGATCCTGTAGACACTGCTGCTAGAGGTCTATTTCAGAACCTGTAGACACTGCTGCTATAGAGGTCTATTTCAGATCCCGTAGACACTGCTGCTAGAGGTCTATTTCAGATCCTGTAGACACTGCTGCTAGAGGTCTATTTCAGATCCTGTAGACACTGCTGCTAAAGGTCTATTTCAGATCCTGTAGACACTGCTGCTAGATGTCTATTTCAGATCCTGTAGACACTGCCGCTAGAGGTCTATTTCAGATCCTGTAGACACTGCTGCTAGAGGTCTATTTCAGATCCTGTAGACACTGCTGCTAGAGGCCTATTTCAGATCCTGTAGACACTGCTGCTAGAGGCCTATTTCAGATCCTGTAGACTCTGCTGCTAGAGGTCTATTTCAGATCCCGTAAACACTGCTGCTAGAGGTCTATTTCAGAACCTGTAGACACTGCTGCTAGAGGTCTATTTCAGATCCTGTAGACACTGCTGCTAGAGGTCTATTTCAGATCCTGTAGACACTGCTGCTAGAGATCTATTTCAGATCCTGTAGACTCTGCTGCTAGAGGTTTATTTCAGATCCTGTAGACACTGCTGCTAGAGGTCTATTTCAGATCCTGTAGACACTGCTGCTAGAGGTCTATTTCAGATCCTGTAGACACTGCTGGTAGAGATCTATTTCAGATCCTGTAGACACTGCTGCTAGAGGCCTATTTCAGATCCTGTAGACACTGCTGCTAGAGGTCTATTTCAGATCCTGTAGACTCTGCTGCTAGAGGTCTATTTCAGATCCTGTAGACACTGCTGCTAGAGGTCTATTTCAGATCCTGTAGACACTGCTGCTAAAGGTCTATTTCAGATCCTGTAGACACTGCTGCTAGATGTCTATTTCAGATCCTGTAGACACTGCCGCTAGAGGCCTATTTCAGATCCTGTAGATACTGCTGCTAGAGGTCTATTTCAGATCCTGTAGACTCTGCTGCTAGAGATCTATTTCAGATCCTGTAGACTCTGCTGCTAGAGGTCTATTTCAGATCCTGTAGACACTGCTGCTAGAGGTCTATTTCAGATCCTGTAGACTCTGCTGCTAGAGGTCTATTTCAGATCCTGTAGACTCTGCTGCTAGAGGTCTATTTCAGATCCTGTAGACACTGCTGCTAGAGGCCTATTTCAGATCCTGTAGACACTGCTGCTAGAGGCCTATTTCAGATCCTGTAGACACTGCTGCTAGAGGTCTATTTCAGATCCTGTAGACACTGCTGCTAAAGGTCTATTTCAGATCCTGTAGACACTGCTGCTAGAGGCCTATTTCAGATCCTGTAGATACTGCTGCTAGAGGCCTATTTCAGATCCTGTAGACACTGCTGCTAAAGGTCTATTTCAGATCCTGTAGACTCTGCTGCTAGAGGTCTATTTCAGATCCTGTAGACACTGCTGCTAGAGGTCTATTTCAGATCCTGTAGACACTGCTGCTAAAGGTCTATTTCAGATCCTGTAGACACTGCTGCTAGAGGTCTATTTCAGATCCTGTAGACACTGCTGCTAGAGATCTATTTCAGATCCTGTAGACACTGCTGCTAGAGGTCTATTTCAGATCCTGTAGACACTGCTGCTAGAGATCTATTTCAGATCCTGTAGACACTGCTGCTGCTAGAGGTCTATTTCAGATCCTGTAGACTCTGCTGCTAGAGATCTATTTCAGATCCTGTAGACTCTGCTGCTAGAGGTTTATTTCAGATCCTGTAGACACTGCTGCTAGAGGTCTATTTCAGATCCTGTAGACACTGCTGCTAGAGGTCTATTTCAGATCCTGTAGACACTGCTGGTAGAGATCTATTTCAGATCCTGTAGACACTGCTGCTAGAGGCCTATTTCAGATCCTGTAGACACTGCTGCTAGAGGTCTATTTCAGATCCTGTAGACTCTGCTGCTAGAGGTCTATTTCAGATCCTGTAGACACTGCTGCTAGAGGTCTATTTCAGATCCTGTAGACACTGCTGCTAAAGGTCTATTTCAGATCCTGTAGACACTGCTGCTAGATGTCTATTTCAGATCCTGTAGACACTGCCGCTAGAGGCCTATTTCAGATCCTGTAGATACTGCTGCTAGAGGTCTATTTCAGATCCTGTAGACTCTGCTGCTAGAGATCTATTTCAGATCCTGTAGACTCTGCTGCTAGAGGTCTATTTCAGATCCTGTAGACACTGCTGCTAGAGGTCTATTTCAGATCCTGTAGACTCTGCTGCTAGAGGTCTATTTCAGATCCTGTAGACTCTGCTGCTAGAGGTCTATTTCAGATCCTGTAGACACTGCTGCTAGAGGCCTATTTCAGATCCTGTAGACACTGCTGCTAGAGGCCTATTTCAGATCCTGTAGACACTGCTGCTAGAGGTCTATTTCAGATCCTGTAGACACTGCTGCTAAAGGTCTATTTCAGATCCTGTAGACACTGCTGCTAGATGTCTATTTCAGATCCTGTAGACACTGCCGCTAGAGGCCTATTTCAGATCCTGTAGATACTGCTGCTAGAGGCCTATTTCAGATCCTGTAGACACTGCTGCTAAAGGTCTATTTCAGATCCTGTAGACTCTGCTGCTAGAGGTCTATTTCAGATCCTGTAGACACTGCTGCTAGAGGTCTATTTCAGATCCTGTAGACACTGCTGCTAGAGGTCTATTTCAGATCCTGTAGACACTGCTGCTAAAGGTCTATTTCAGATCCTGTAGACACTGCTGCTAGAGGCCTATTTCAGATCCTGTAGATACTGCCGCTAGAGGCCTATTTCAGATCCTGTAGATACTGCTGCTAGAGGCCTATTTCAGATCCTGTAGACACTGCTGCTAAAGGTCTATTTCAGATCCTGTAGACTCTGCTGCTAGAGGTCTATTTCAGATCCTGTAGACACTGCTGCTAGAGGTCTATTTCAGATCCTGTAGACACTGCTGCTAGAGGTCTATTTCAGATCCTGTAGACACTGCTGCTAAAGGTCTATTTCAGATCCTGTAGACACTGCTGCTAGAGGCCTATTTCAGATCCTGTAGATACTGCTGCTAGAGGCCTATTTCAGATCCTGTAGACACTGCTGCTAAAGGTCTATTTCAGATCCTGTAGACTCTGCTGCTAGAGGTCTATTTCAGATCCTGTAGACACTGCTGCTAGAGGTCTATTTCAGATCCTGTAGACACTGCTGCTAAAGGTCTATTTCAGATCCTGTAGACACTGCTGCTAGAGGTCTATTTCAGATCCTGTAGACACTGCTGCTAGAGATCTATTTCAGATCCTGTAGACACTGCTGCTAGAGGTCTATTTCAGATCCTGTAGACACTGCTGCTAGAGATCTATTTCAGATCCTGTAGACACTGCTGCTGCTAGAGGTCTATTTCAGATCCTGTAGACTCTGCTGCTAGAGATCTATTTCAGATCCTGTAGACTCTGCTGCTAGAGGTTTATTTCAGATCCTGTAGACACTGCTGCTAGAGGTCTATTTCAGATCCTGTAGACACTGCTGCTAGAGGTCTATTTCAGATCCTGTAGACACTGCTGGTAGAGATCTATTTCAGATCCTGTAGACACTGCTGCTAGAGGCCTATTTCAGATCCTGTAGACACTGCTGCTAGAGGTCTATTTCAGATCCTGTAGACTCTGCTGCTAGAGGTCTATTTCAGATCCTGTAGACACTGCTGCTAGAGGTCTATTTCAGATCCTGTAGACACTGCTGCTAAAGGTCTATTTCAGATCCTGTAGACACTGCTGCTAGATGTCTATTTCAGATCCTGTAGACACTGCCGCTAGAGGCCTATTTCAGATCCTGTAGATACTGCTGCTAGAGGCCTATTTCAGATCCTGTAGACTCTGCTGCTAGAGGTCTATTTCAGATCCTGTAGACACTGCTGCTAGAGGTCTATTTCAGATCCTGTAGACACTGCTGCTAAAGGTCTATTTCAGATCCTGTAGACACTGCTGCTAGAGGTCTATTTCAGATCCTGTAGACACTGCTGCTAGAGATCTATTTCAGATCCTGTAGACACTGCTGCTAGAGGTCTATTTCAGATCCTGTAGACACTGCTGCTAGAGATCTATTTCAGATCCTGTAGACACTGCTGCTGCTAGAGGTCTATTTCAGATCCTGTAGACACTGCTGCTAAAGGTCTATTTCAGATCCTGTAGACACTGCTGCTAGAGGTATATTCCCATTGGTCTGGGCCCATACACGTTGAGAAAAAAAGGTGCTATCTATAACCTAAAAGGCTTTGAAGAACTCTTGTCGGTTCCAGGTAGAACAGTTTTGGGTTTCCACAGAGTTCTACATGGAACCCAAAATGGTTTTACATGGAACAATAAAAGGGTTATACTTGGAATCAAAAGGCTTCTACCTAGAACCAACAAGAGTTCTTTAAAGCCTTTTAGGTTCTAGATAGCACCAAAAAGGGTTCTCCTATGGGGACAGCCGAATAACCCTTTTGGAACCCTTTTTTCTAAGAGTACAGGGCTCTGGTCAAACATGGTGCACTATATATGGAATAAGGTGTCATTTGGGACACATTCCTAGAGTTTCAGAAGTTCTTCAGAAGAGTTAGAGTAAGTTACAGCACAACACAGAATAATACAGTCCAGTTGTTTACAGCATAGTACAGTCCAGTTGAGTAGTACAGTCTAGTTGATTACAGCATAGTACAGTCCAGTTGAGTGGTACAGTCTAGTTGATTACAGCATAGTACAGTACAGTTGATTACAGCATAGTACACTCTAGTTGATTACAGCATAGTACAGTACAGTTGAGTGGTACAGTCTAGTTGATTACAGCATAGTACAGTACAGTTGATTACAGCATAGTACAGTCCAGTTGAGTGGGACAGTCTAGTTGATTACAGCATAGTACAGTCCAGTTGATTACAGCATAGTACACTCTAGTTGATTACAGCATAGTACAGTCTAGTTGATTACAGCATAGTACAGTCTAGTTGATTACAGCATAGTACAGTCCAGTTGATTACAGCATAGTACACTCTAGTTGATTACAGCATAGTACAATACAGTTGAGTAGTACAGTCTAGTTGTTTACATTATAATACAGTCTAGTTGTTTACATTATAGTACAGCCTAGTTGTTTACATTATAGTATAGCCTAGTTGTTTACATTATAGTACAGTCTAGTTGATTACAGCATAGTACAATACAGTTGAGTAGTACAGTCTATTTGTTTACATTATAGTACAGTCTAGTTGTTTACATTATAGTACAGTCTAGTTCTTCCGGCGCCGACTGAGATGGCCGCCTCGCTTAGCGTTCCTAGGAAACTATGCAGTTTTTTGTTTTTTTACGTGTTATTTCTTACATTAGTACCCCAGGTCATCTTAGGTTTCATTACATACAGTCGAGAAGAACTACTGAATATAAGATCAGCGCCAACTCACCATCAGTACGACCAAGAATATGTTTTCCGCGACGCGGATCCGGTGTTCTGCCTTACAAACAGGACAACGGAATGGATCGCATGCAGCGACCCAAGGAAACGACTCCGAAAAAGAGGGAAACGAGGCGGTGTTCTGGTCAGACTCCGAAAAAGGGCACATCGCGCAGCACTCCCCAGCATTCTTCTTGCCAATGTCCAGTCTCTTGACAACAAGGTTGACGAAATCCGAGCAAGAGTAGCATTCCAGAGGGACATCAGAGACTGCAACGTTCTCTGCTTCACAGAAACATGGCTAACTGGGAAGACGCAATCCGAGGCGGTGCAGCCAACGGGTTTCTCCACGCATCGCGCCGACAGAAACAAACATCTTTCTGGTAAGAAGAGTGGCGGGGCGTATGCCTCATGACTAACGAGACATGGTGTGATGAAGGAAACATACAGGAACTCAAATCCTTCTGTTCACCTGATTTAGAATTCCTCACAATCAAATGTAGACCGCATTATCTTCCAAGAGAATTCTCCTCGATTATAATCACAGCCGTATATATCCCCCCCAAGCAGACACATCGATGGCTCTGAACGAACTGTATTTAACTCTTTGCAAACTGGAAACCATTTATCCGGAGGCTGCATTCATTGTAGCTGGGGATTTTAACAAAGCTAATCTGAAAACAAGACTCCCTAAATTTTACCAGCATATCGATTGCGCAACCAGGGGTGGTAAAACCTTGGATCATTGTTACTCTAACTTCCGCGACGCATATAAGGCCCTGCCCCGCCCCCTTTCGGAAAAGCTGACCACGACTCCATTTTGCTGATCCCTGCCTACAGGCAGAAACTTAAACAAGAGGCTCCCACGCTGAGGTCTGTCCAACGCTGGTCAGACCAAGCTGACTCCACACTCCAAGACTGCTTCCATCACGTGGACTGGGACATGTTTCGTATTGCGTCAGATGGAAATATTGACGAATACGCTGATTCGGTGTGCGAGTTCATTAGAACGTGCGTCGAAGATGTCGTTCCCATAGCAACGATAAAAACATTCCCAAACCAGAAACCGTGGATTGATGGCAGCATTCGCGTGAAACTGAAAGCGCGAACCACTGCTTTTAATCAGGGCAAGGTGTCTGGTAATATGTCCGAATATAAACAATGCAGCTATTCCCTCCGCAAGGCTATTAAACAAGCTAAGCGTCAGTACAGAGACAAAGTGGAATCTCAATTCAATGGCTCAGACACAAGAGGCATGTGGCAGGGTCTACAGTCAATCACGGACTACAAGAAGAAACCCAGCCCAGTCACGGACCAGGATGTCTTGCTCCCAGGCAGACTAAATCACTTTTTGCCCGCTTTGAGGACAATACAGTGCCACTGACACGGCCTGCAACGAAAACATGCAGTCTCTCCTTCACTGCAGCCGAGGTGAGTAAGACATTTAAACGTGTTAACCCTCGCAAGGCTGCAGGCCCAGACGGCATCCCCAGCCGCGCCCTCAGAGCATGCGCAGACCAGCTGGCCGGTGTGTTTACGGACATATTCAATCAATCCCTATACCAGTCTGCTGTTCCCACATGCTTCAAGAGGGCCACCATTGTTCCTGTTCCCAAGAAAGCTAAGGTAACTGAGCTAAACGACTACCGCCCGTAGCACTCACTTCCGTCATCATGAAGTGCTTTGAGAGACTAGTCAAGGACCATATCACCTCCACCCTACCTGACACCCTAGACCCACTCCAATTTGCTTACCGCCCAAATAGGTCCACAGACGATGCAATCTCAACCACACTGCACACTGCCCTAACCCACCTGGACAAGAGGAATACCTATGTGAGAATGCTGTTCATCGACTACAGCTCGGCATTCAATACCATAGTACCCTCCAAGCTCGTCATCAAGCTCGAGACCCTGGGTCTCGACCCCGCCCTGTGCAACTGGGTACTGGACTTCCTGACGGGCCGCCCACAGGTGGTGAGGGTAGGCAACAACATCTCCTCCCCGCTGATCCTCAACACGGGGCCCCACAAGGGTGCGTTCTGAGCCCTCTCCTGTACTCCCTGTTCACCCACGACTGCGTGGCCATGCACGCTCCAACTCAATCATCAAGTTTGCGGACGACACAACAGTGGTAGGCTTGATTACCAACAACGACGAGACGGCCTACAGGGAGGAGGTGAGGGCCCTCGGAGTGTGGTGTCAGGAAAATAACCTCACACTCAACGTCAACAAAACTAAGGAGATGATTGTGGACTTCAGGAAACAGCAGAGGGAACACCCCCTATCCACATCGATGGATCAGTAGTGGAGAGGGTAGCAAGTTTTAAGTTCCTCGGCATACACATCACAGACAAACTGAATTGGTCCACTCACACTGACAGCGTCGTGAAGAAGGCGCAGCAGCGCCTCTTCAACCTCAGGAGGCTGAAGAAATTCGGCTTGTCACCAAAAGCACTCACAAACTTCTACAGATGCACAATCGAGAGCATCCTGGCGGGCTGTATCACCGCCTGGTACGGCAACTGCTCCGCCCTCAACCGTAAGGCTCTCCAGAGGGTAGTGAGGTCTGCACAACGCATCACCGGGGCAAACTACCTGCCCTCCAGGACACCTACACCACCCGATGTTACAGGAAGGCCATAAAGATCATCAAGGACATCAACCACCCAAACCACTGCCTGTTCACCCCGCTATCATCCAGAAGGCGAGGTCAGTACAGGTGCATCAAAGCTGGGACCGAGAGACTGAAAAACAGCTTCTATCTCAAGGCCATCAGACTGTTAAACAGCAATCACTAACATTGAGTGGCTGCTGCCAACACACTGTCATTGACACTGACCCAACTCCAGCCACTTTAAAAATGGGAATTGATGGGAAATGATGTAAATATATCACTAGCCACTTTAAACAATGCTACCTTATATAATGTTACTTACCCTACACTATTCATCTCATATGCATATGTATATACTGTACTCTAGATCATCGACTGCATTCTTATGTCACTAGCCACTTTAACTATGCCACTTTGTTTACTTTGTCTACATACTCATCTCATATGTATATACTGTACTCGATACCATCTACTGTATGCTGCTCTGTACCATCACTCATTCATATATCCTTATGTACATATTCCTTATCCCCTTACACTGTGTATAAGACAGTAGTTTTGGAATTGTTAGTTAGATTACTTGTTGGTTATCACTGCATTGTCGGAACTAGAAGCACAAGCATTTCGCTACACTCGCATTAACATCTGCTAACCATGTGTATGTGACAAATAAAATTTGATTTGATTTGATTTGATTAGTTGATTACAGCATAGTACAGTACAGTTGATTAGTACAGTCTAGTTGATTAGTACAGTACAGTTGATTACAGCATAGTACAGTACAGTTGTTTACAGCATAGTACAGTCTAGTTGATTACATTATAGTACAGTCCAGTTGAGTAGTACAGTCTAGTTGATTACGGCATAGTACAGTCCAGTTGAGTAGTACAGTCTAGTTGTTTACAGCATAGTACAGTCCAGTTGATTACAGCATAGTACACTCTAGTTGATTACAGCATAGTACAGTACAGTTGAGTAGTACAGTCCAGTTGTTTACAGCATAGTACAGTACAGTTGAGTAGTACAGTCCAGTTGTTTACAGCATAGTACAGTCCAGTTGAGTAGTACAGTCTAGTTGTTTACAGCATAGTACAGTACAGTTGAGTAGTACAGTCTAGTTGTTTACAGCATAGTACACTACAGTTGAGTAGTACAGTCTAGTTGAGTAGTACACTACAGGTGATTACAGCATAGTACAGTCCAGTTGAGTAGTACAGCACAGTTGATTACAGTATAGTACAGTCCAGTTCATTACATAGTACACTACAGTTGATTACAGCATAGTACAGTACAGTTGAGTAGTACAGAACAGTTGAGTAGTACAGTCTAGTTGTTTACAACGTAGTACAGAACAGTTGAGTAGTACAGTCTAATTGATTAAAGCATAGTACAGTCCAGTTGATTGTAGCATAGTACAATACAGTTGATAACAGCATAGTACAGTACAGTTGATTACAGCATAGTACAGTACAGTTGAGTAGTACAGTCTAGTTGATTACAGCATAGTACAGTCTAGTTGATTACAGCATAGTACACTACAGTTGATTAGTACAGTCTAGTTGTTTACAGCATAGTACAGTACAGTTGAGTAGTACAGTCCAGTTGATTACAGCATAGTACAGTCCAGTTGAGTAGTACAGTCTAGTTGATTACAGCGTAGTACACTACAGTTGAGTAGTACAGTCTAGTTGAGTAGTACAGTACAGGTGATTACAGCATAGTACAGTCCAGTTGAGTAGTACAGTCTAGTTGATTACAGCGTAGTACACTACAGTTGAGTAGTACAGTCTAGTTGTTTACAGCATAGTACACTACAGTTGAGTAGTACAGCACAGTTGATTACAGTATAGTACAGTCCAGTTCATTACATAGTACACTACAGTTGATTACAGCGTAGTACACTACAGTTGAGTAGTACAGTCTAGTTGAGTAGTACAGTACAGGTGATTACAGCATAGTACAGTCCAGTTGAGTAGTACAGTCTAGTTGATTACAGCGTAGTACACTACAGTTGAGTAGTACAGTCTAGTTGTTTACAGCATAGTACACTACAGTTGAGTAGTACAGTCTAGTTGAGTAGTACAGTACAGGTGATTACAGCATAGTACAGTCCAGTTGATTAGTATAGTCTAGTTGATTACAGCATAGTACAGTACAGTTGAGTAGTACAGTCTAGTTGATTACAGCATAGTACAGTCTAGTTGATTACAGCATAGTACAGTACAGTTGAGTAGTACAGTCTAGTTGATTACAGCATAGTACACTACAGTTGATTAGTACAGTCTAGTTGTTTACAGCATAGTACAGTACAGTTGAGTAGTACAGTCCAGTTGATTACAGCATAGTACAGTCCAGTTGAGTAGTACAGTCTAGTTGATTACAGCGTAGTACAGTACAGTTGATTACAGCATAGTACAGTACAGTTGATTACAGCATAGTACAGTCCAGTTGATTACAGCATAGTACAGTACAGTTGAGTAGTACAGTCTAGTTGATTACAGCATAGTACAGTCCAGTTGAGTAGTACAGTCTAGTTGATTACAGCATAGTACAGTCTAGTTGATTACAGCATAGTACAGTCTAGTTGATTACAGCATAGTACAGTACAGTTGAGTAGTACAGTCCAGTTGATTACAGCATAGTACAGTCCAGTTGAGTAGTACAGTCTAGTTGATTACAGCGTAGTACAGTCCAGTTGATTACAGCATAGTACAGTACAGTTGATTACAGCATAGTACAGTCCAGTTGATTACAGCATAGTACAGTACAGTTGATTACAGCATAGTACAGTACAGTTGAGTAGTACAGTCCAGTTGATTACAGCATAGTACAGTCTAGTTGATTACAGCGTAGTACAGTACAGTTGATTACAGCATAGTACAGTACAGTTGATTACAGCATAGTACAGTACAGTTGTTTACAGCATAGTACAGTACAGTTGAGTAGTACAGTCCAGTTGTTTACAGCATAGTACAATACAGTTGAGTAGTACAGTCTAGTTGATTACAGCATAGTACAGTACAGTTGAGTAGTACAGTCCAGTTGTTTACAGCATAGTACAGTACAGTTGTTTACAGCATAGTACAGTACAGTTGAGTAGTACAGTCCAGTTGATTACAGCATAGTACAGTCCAGTTGATTACAGCGTAGTACAGTCCAGTTGATTACAGCATAGTACAGTCCAGTTGATTACAGCGTAGTACAGTCCAGTTGAGTAGTACAGTCTAGTTGTTTACAGCGTAGTACAGTACAGTTGATTACAGCATAGTACAGTCCAGTTGAGTAGTACAGTCTAGTTGTTTACAGCGTAGTACAGTCCAGTTGATTACACCATAGTACAGTCCAGTTGATTACAGCATAGTACAGTCCAGTTGATTACACCATAGTACAGTCCAGTTGATTACAGCATAGTACAGTACAGTTGATTACAGCATAGTACAGTCCAGTTGATTACACCATAGTACAGTCCAGTTGATTACAGCATAGTACAGTACAGTTGAGTAGTACAGTACAGTTGATTACAGCATAGTACAGTACAGTTGAGTAGTACAGTCTAGTTGATTACAGCATAGTACAGTACAGTTGAGTAGTACAGTACAATTGATTACAGCATAGTACAGTCCAGTTGATTACAGCATAGTACAGTACAGTTGAGTAGTACAGTCTAGTTGTTTACAGCATAGTACAGTACAGTTGATTAGTATAGTCTAGTTGTTTACAGCATAGTACAGTCCAGTTGATTACAGCATAGTACAGTCCAGTTGATTACAGCATAGTACAGTCCAGTTGATTACAGTATTGTACAGTCCAGTTGATTACAGCATAGTACAGTCCAGTTGTTTACAGCATAGTACAATAAAGTTGAGTAGTACAGTCTAGTTGTTTACAGCATAGTACAGTACAGTCTAGTTGTTTACAGCATAGTACAGTACAGTTGAGTAGTACAGTCCAGTTGTTTACAGCATAGTACAGTTGAGTAGTACAGTCTAGTTGTTTACAGCATAGTACAGTTGAGTAGTACAGTCCAGTTGTTTACAGCATAGTACAGTACAGTTGAGTAGTACAGTCCAGTTGTTTACAGCATAGTACAGTACAGTTGATTAGTACAGTCTAGTTGATTACAGCATAGTACAGTCTAGTTGTTTACAGCATAGTACAGTCTAGTTGTTTACAGCATAGTACAGTACAGTTGATTAGTACAGTCCAGTTGATTACAGCATAGTACAGTCCAGTTGAGTAGTACAGTCTAGTTGTTTACAGCGTAGTACAGTCCAGTTGATTGTAGCATAGTACACTCTAGTTGATAACAGCATAGTACACTACAGTTGAGTAGTACAGTCCAGTTGAGTAGTACAGTCTAGTTGATTACAGCATAGTCCAGTTGAGTAGTACAGTCCAGTTGATTACAGCATAGTCCAGTTGAGTAGTACAGTCCAGTTGATTACAGCATAGTACAGTACAGTTGAGTAGTACAGTCCAGTTGATTACAGCATAGTACAGTACAGTTGAGTAGTACAGTCTAGTTGTTTACAGCGTAGTACAGTCCAGTTGATTGTAGCATAGTACACTACAGTTGATAACAGCATAGTACACTACAGTTGAGTAGTACAGTCCAGTTGAGTAGTACAGTCTAGTTGATTACAGCATAGTACAGTCCAGTTGATTACAGCATAGTACAGTACAGTTGAGTAGTACACTACAGTTGATTACTGCATTGTACTGCCTAGTAGAGTACATTGAGTAAGGAAGGGAAGAGACCATGTCACATGGCCTGTTGAAGTCAGACAACGTGTTCCTCTGTAGCTCAGGCCAAGCTCGCTGTCGTGATGATGTGATCCGTGTTAGATTCTGGGGATCCGACTGTTTCTCCCTGTGTTTACCACTGGTTTCCATGATGACTGCGTGTCTGGCTGTTGGCCCAGGTGGACTGTTGTGGTTACGTTAGGAGGCGTGGTATGGTTTGCGTCCCTTTACATTTTTGGGGGGTACGTTTCATTCGTTGCTCGCTAAAGAGTCAGTGGTGACATCACCAATGATGACTTCAGCGTAGCGAGGGAGGCCCACGCAGTCTGATTGGCTGAGGGCCAAAACCATTACATCATCACATCGCAACCTGGCCCCTTTTGTGGCGCATGTCTCTCCTTACGCTCAATCTATTACTTTCCCCCTCTCTTTTCTTCCCCCTCTCTTTTCTTTCCTCCTCTCTTTTCTTTCCCCCTCTCTATTCTTCCCCCTCTCGTTTCTTTCCCTTATCTTTCTTCCCTCTCTTTTCTTCCCCCTTTCTTTTCATTCCTCCTCTCTTTCTTTCCCCCTCTCTTTTTTTCCCCCCTCTTTTTTCCCCCCTCTCTTTCTTTCCCCCTCTCTTTTCTTTCCCCCTCTCTTTTCTTCCCCCTCTTTTCTTTCCTCCTCTCTTTTCTTTCCCCCTCTATTTTCTTTCCCCTCTCTTTTCTTTCCCCTCTCTTTTCTTCCCCCT
>NC_088402.1:18175611-18298111 GCF_034236695.1 Oncorhynchus nerka
AGCAGAGTTCCTATATAGTTCATCTATTATTTAGATTCTATCAGAAGTAATGTACAAGTCATATGCAGTACTATGAGGTGATATGCAAGTGATACACTGTTAACTTAATATATGAAGTGATATACTGTCAACTTAACTTAAGATATCTAGTGATATACTGTCAACTTAACTTAAGATATGAAATGATATACTGGCAACTTAACTTAAGATATCAAGTGATGCCTCCCGGGTGGCGCAGTGGTGTAAGGCTAGCTGTGCCACCAGAGATTCTAGGTTCGAGCCCAGGTTCTGTCGCAGCCGGCCGCGACAGGGAGGTCCATGGGGCGACAGACAATTGGCCCAGCGTTGTCCGGGTTAGGGAGGGTTTGGCCGGTAGGGATATCCTTGTCTGATTGCACACTAGCGACTCCTGTGGCGGGTCGGGTGCAGTGCACGCTGACCAGGTTGCCAGCTGTACAGTGTTTCCTCCGACACATTGGTGCGTTTGGCTTCCGGATTGGATGTGCATTGTGTCAAGAAGCAGTGCGGATTGGTTGGGTTATGTTTCGGAGGACGCATGACTCTCGACCTTCACCTCTCCTGAGTCCGTACGGGAGTTGCAGCGATGAGACAAGACTGTAACTACCAATTGAATACCACAAAATTGGGGAGAAAAAAAGGGGTAAAAAAAAGGGATATCAAGTGACATCCAACTGTTCACTTAAATTAAGATATCAATTTATACACTGTTAACTTAAGATATCAATTAATAAACTATTCAATTAAGATATCAATTAATAAACTGTTAAATTAAGATATCAATTAATACACTGTTAAATGAAGATATCAATTAATACACTGTTAACTGAAGATATCAATTAATAAACTATTAAATTAATATATCAATTAATAAACTGTTAAATTAAGATATCAAGTGTTGTTGATGATTGGCACTTCTTGACTATTTTCACAGCTGGGAAAGAAGAGAATGAATAACAAAAGCAATGACGTCATTCAGTTGTATTCCTTTGCTCAGTTTATTCTGTTGTTTTCCTTTGTTCAGTTTATTCTGTTGTTTTCCTTTGTTCAGTTTATTCTGTTGTTGTCCTTTGTTCAGTTTATTCTGTTGTTTTCCTTTGTTCAGTTCATTCAGTTGTATTCCTTTGTTCAGTTCATTCAGTTGTATTCCTTTGCTCAGTTCATTCAGTTGTATTCCTTTGCTCAGTTCAGTCAGTTGTAATTCCTTTGCTCAGTTCATTCAGTTGTATTCCTTTGCTCAGTTCATTCAGTTGTATTCCTTTGCTCAGTTCATTCAGTTGTATTCCTTTGCTCAGTTCAGTCAGTTGTATTCCTTTGCTCAGTTCAGTCCGTTTTATTCCTTTGCTCAGTTCATTCAGTTGTATTCCTTTGCTCAGTTCAGTCAGTTGTATTCCTTTGCTCAGTTCATTCAGTTGTATTCCTTTGCTCAGTTCATTCAGTTGTATTCCTTTGCTCAGTTCAGTCAGTTGTATTCCTTTGCTCAGTTCAGTCAGTTGTATTCCTTTGCTCAGTTCAGTGGTGATATGTTTGTTGGAAATAATTTAAGGCCTTTAAACACCAAGTCCGTTCTTTGGAACAAGTCCAGATTTTGGACAGAAATAAAATCACATCGGGGTTCGTAAAAAAGGGCCTTTTCGACATCAGTTTAATTATAATTTGACATTAATTGTAATTTATCATTCATTTGAATTTGATGGTATTAAGTTTTGGCGACCTTTCTATTCCTCAGAGGGCTAAAACTATGGGTCACCCCCACCAACACCATCACCAACACCAACACCCCGGAGCTGTCGCCAACAGCAACATGGATCCCACCATAGGTCACATGATGGAGATGATGTCACCGCGGCAACGACACACTCACCTGCAGCAGCAGCAGCCTCATCAGCACCTGCAGCAGGCTCTGCCCATCTCCTACCAGCAGCACTGCCACGCCTCTCCACATCACCTGGGAAGTGCCCACAGCCAGGGGCACCAATCAGGGAATGTGCTGCATCATCAGGTTCACCAATCACCTCCCTCGCACCTGCAGGCCAGCCACACCCACCAAACCTCCCCTCACCTGCCCCTCCACTCCATAGCTCTTCAGGTACAGTACTACTTAGGTGTTGTCATGACAATTCAAAAATCAAATCAAACTTTATTTGTCACTTGCGCCGAAGACTTTATCGTGAAATGTTTACTTACAAGCCCTGAACAAGAAGAGTTAAGAAAATATTTACCAAGTAGACTAAAATAAAAAGTATTAATAAAAAGTAACACAGTAAGTATAATGATAATGAGGCAAAATACAGGGGGCACCGGTACTGAGACAGTGTGCTGGGTACAGGTTAGTTGAGGTAATTTGTACATGTAGGTGGGGGTGAAGTGACTATGCATAGATGATAAACAGTGAGTAGCAGCAGTGTACAAAAGCGAGGGGGGGTCAATGTAAACACCAAGGAACTTGAAGCTCTCGACCTGCTCCACTACAGCCCCATTGATGTTAATGGGGGCTGTTCGGCCCTCCTTTTCCTGTAGTCCACAATCATCTCCTTTGTCTTGCTCACATTGAGGGAGAGGTTGTTGTCCTGGCACCACACTGCCAGGTCTCTGACCTCCTCCCTATAGGCTGTCTCATCGTTGTCAGTGATCCGGCCTACCACTCTGTATCAAGTTTTGTTAGTTCAACATGAGGGTTAACAAGTGGTTGCCATCATCACAGTTTATTGCCACTGTTACGTAATTATTATGACACTAATGTCTATACCTTATCACAGAGGATAAAGTGTTCCAGGTTCTTAGTCAATACTGCATCATGAGGATGGTGTGTTGTACAGTCATCCCAGCAGACACATTCCCTGCATGCAGGCCAGGCGGCTGGAGGACGTCGCAGGAGGTCTGTGGACCAGGACCCAGACGAGCGCAGGCAGAAGTTCCTGGAACGCAACAGAGCTGCGGCCACGCGATGCAGACAAAAGAGGAAGGTCTGGGTGTCTGCTCTGGAGAAGAAGGCAGAGGAGCTGACGCACAACAACATGCAGCTGCAGGTAGGTTTATACACACACATACACATACATACATACAGTGGGGAGAACAAGTATTTGATACAGTGCCGATTTTGCAGGTTTTCCTACTTACAAAACATGTAGAGGTCTGTAAAACATACACACATACATACACACACATGCACACACATACACACACATGCCACACATACACACACACACACACACACACACACTTTAATGCACAGGGACACATATACACATACAAGCACGCATGCACGCACACACACACATTGATTACCAGGATGTGTACTCAGAGCATACGAGGACCAACTGTCAAGTGGCATGTGTCTTCACTGACATTTTCAATCTTTCCCTGACCGAGTCTGTAATACCAACATATTTCAAGCAGACCACCATAGTCCCTGTGCCCAAGAAAGCGAAGGCAACCTGCCTAAATGACTACCGACCCGTAGCACTCACGACGTAGCCAAGAAGTGCTTTGAAAGGCTGGTCATGGCTCACATCAACACCATCATCTCGGAAACCCTAGACCCACTCCAACACCATTATTAAGTTTGCTGACGACACAACAGTGTCTGATCACTGACAACGATGAGACAGCCTATAGGGAGGAGGTCAGAGACCTGGCACATCTTTTCCCCCTCAGGAAACTGAAAAGATGTGGCACGGGTCCCCAGATCCCCAAACAGTTCTACAGCTGCACCATTGAGAGCATCCTGACCAGTTGCATCACCCCCTGGTATGGCAACTACTCGGCATCCGACCGTAAGACGTTACAGAGGATAATGCGTACGGCCCAGTACATCACTGGGGCCGAGCTTCCTGCCATCCAGACCTATATACTAGGTGGAGTCAGAGGAAGGCCCAGTACATCACTGGGGCCAAGCTTCCTGCCATCCAGACCTATATACTAGGTGGAGTCAGAGGAAGGCCCAGTACATCACTGGGCCCGAGCTTCCTGCCATCCAGACCTATATACTAGGTGGAGTCAGAGGAAGGCCCAGTACATCACTGGGGCCGAGCTTCCTGCCATCCAGACCTATATACTAGGTGGAGTCAGAGGAAGGCCCAGTACATCACTGGGGCCGAGCTTCCTGCCATCCAGACCTATATACTAGGTGGAGTCAGAGGAAGGCCCAGTACATCACTGGGCCCGAGCTTCCTGCCATCCAGACCTATATACTAGGTGGAGTCAGAGGAAGGCCCAGTACATCACTGGGGCCGAGCTTCCTGCCATCCAGACCTATATACTAGGTGGAGTCAGAGGAAGGCCCAGTACATCACTGGGGCCGAGCTTCCTGCCATCCAGACCTATATACTAGGTGGAGTCAGAGGAAGGCCCAGTACATCACTGGGGCCGAGCTTCCTGCCATCCAGACCTATATACTAGGTGGAGTCAGAGGAAGGCCCAGTACATCACTGGGGCCGAGCTTCCTGCCATCCAGACCTATATACTAAGTGGAGTCAGAGGAAGGCCCAGTACATCACTGGGGCCGAGCTTCCTGCCATCCAGACCTATATACTAGGTGGAGTCAGAGGAAGGCCCAGTACATCACTGGGGCCGAGCTTCCTGCCATCCAGACCTATATACTAGGTGGAGTCAGAGGAAGGCCCAGTACATCACTGGGCCCGAGCTTCCTGCCATCCAGACCTATATACTAGGTGGAGTCAGAGGAAGGCCCAGTACATCACTGGGGCCGAGCTTCCTGCCATTCAGACCTATATACTAGGTGGAGTCAGAGGAAGGCCCAGTACATCACTGGGGCCGAGCTTCCTGCCATCCAGACCTATATACTAGGTGGAGTCAGAGGAAGGCCCAGTACATCACTGGGGCCGAGCTTCCTGCCATCCAGACCTATATACTAGGTGGAGTCAGAGGAAGGCCCAGTACATCACTGGGGCCGAGCTTCCTGCCATCCAGACCTATATACTAGGTGGAGTCAGAGGAAGGCCCAGTACATCACTGGGGCCGAGCTTCCTGCCATCCAGACCTATATACTAGGTGGAGTCAGAGGAAGGCCCAGTACATCACTGGGGCCGAGCTTCCTGCCATCCAGACCTATATACTAGGTGGAGTCAGAGGAAGGCCCAGTACATCACTGGGGCCGAGCTTCCTGCCATCCAGACCTATATACTAGGTGGAGTCAGAGGAAGGCCCAGTACATCACTGGGCCCGAGCTTCCTGCCATCCAGACCTATATACTAGGTGGAGTCAGAGGAAGGCCCAGTACATCACTGGGGCCGAGCTTCCTGCCATCCAGACCTATATACTAGGTGGAGTCAGAGGAAGGCCCAGTACATCACTGGGGCCGAGCTTCCTGCCATCCAGACCTATATACTAGGTGGAGTCAGAGGAAGGCCCAGTACATCACTGGGGCCGAGCTTCCTGCCATCCAGACCTATATACTAAGTGGAGTCAGAGGAAGGCCCAGTACATCACTGGGGCCGAGCTTCCTGCCATCCAGACCTATATACTAGGTGGAGTCAGAAGAAGGCCCAGTACATCACCGGGGCCGAGCTTCCTGCCATCCAGACCTATATACTAGGTGGAGTCAGAGGAAGGCCCAGTACATCACCGGGGCCGAGCTTCCTGCCATCCAGACCTATATACTAGGTGGAGTCAGAGGAAGGCCCAAAAAATTGTCAAAGACTCCAGTCACCCAAGTCATAGACTGTTCTCTCTGCTACCGCACGGCAAACAGTACCGGAACGACAAGTCTAGGTCCAAAAGGCTCCTTAACAGCTTCTACACTCAAGCCATAAGACTGCTGAACAATTAATCAAATGGCCACCCGGACCCCCCCTCCCACTTACATGTACAATTTACCTCAACTAACCTGTAACCCTGCACATTGACTCGGTACCTGCACCCCAATGTATATAGCCTCATTATTGTTATTTTATTGTGTTTTTATTTCATTTTTTAGTTTTAGTTTATTACTTTAGTTTATTTAGTAAATATTTTCATAACTCTATTTCTTGAACTGCATTGTTGATTATGGGCTTGTATGTATGTATGTATGTATGTATGTATGTATGTATGTATGTATGTATGTATGTATGTATGTATGTATGTATGTAAGCATTTCGCAGTAAGGTCTACACCAGTTGTATTCGGCGCATGTGACAAATACAATTAGAGATTTGATTCGATTGTCACAGAATCATTAATGGCTCTTTCCCTCTGTCCATTCCAGAATGAGGTGACCACTCTGAGGTCAGAGGTTGGTCAGCTGAAGCAGATCCTGCTGACCCATAAAGACTGTCTGGTTACCGCCCGCCAGAGAGAATCACAGGGGTACCTCAGTGAGTAACACCCCATCCCCAAAACACCCAGAGGTACACCCCTACCCTCTACAGAACACAGACCCCTATCCCAGAACCACAAGGATACATACGGTACCATCTCTAGCTGTCCATGTTGTCCCATGTGAATTGAATGGGCCTGCTACACTGGACACGTCACATTTTCAGAGCGTCAAACCCTCCTATTCATCTCAATGAAACCTGGGTGTGAGCAGCATGCCACGGCTCTGTGAGAGGCCCGTGCTGCTCTGGTACTATTTGAATGAATTCACGGCATGACTCACGCCCGAGAACACTTGATGAAGTGCCTTTCACAGGGTAGCAGCTAAAAGCCTCATGTTTTCCCAACGCCCCAGTGGAGATTCCCTGTGAGGGTCAAACATCCAGGTGTCTCAGACACACAGGTCTACATTCTCACCGTAGCTGGTACATAAGGTTAAAAAGTGAGACTAAACCCACGTTGCACCTTGATGACTGGATTTAAACAACCATGATGTGTATCCTTGTAAGAATGACTATCTATGTAACCACTTAGTACATGTTCTGCAGTTATACAGACAGATATGCTTCATTGGTATATTTTCTGTTTTTGCTTTATTTTCTGTATATTCTACTGTAATGCAAATGTCAAAATAAATGAGCTATTTTCCTTATTTGAATTGTACATGAGTTTTCATTCATGATATAATGTAGGACTACTCCAATTTGTAAGTCGCTCTGGATAAGAGCGTCTGCTAAATGACTTAAATGTAATGTAAATGTACTTTCATTTCTAGTGACTTTTTTTTTTTACATATGTTTTTATTGTAGACTTTCCTCTGCACACAGATCGTACACACAGAGAGAGAGAGAGGGAGCCGTCTAACATTAGCCAGGTCAATTTGATTGACAGCTGTCTCTGTGCCCCAGGTCCAGGGAGTTCGACAGGAAGTCCGTCCCCCCTGTGTCCCGGGTTGCAGCGGCAGGCCATCCAATCCAACAGCATCTCCACCTCCTCAGCCTCCTCAGATTAAAAATGAAAGCATGGATGGCTGAATTTCATTAGTTCACAAGAGTTGGATCCAGGGTTTAATCCCTGGTTCCAAGGGGTTGAATCAGTTCTAGAATCAGCTCACCCTTCCCATAATCATTGGTGGTTGTATCTCAGTAGTCTGAATTGCTCCCTCTCCTGCTCTCCTAGCCTCAATGGACACAGGTATGACAGAACTGGACTGACTGGCCTCTACAAGCCTGCTACTGTTGCACATTTACAGTGACTTTCCCGAAATTCCCGAAATCCCGGTTGGACGATTCCCGGATTTCCTGCTTATTGCCTCCTGATTTCCGTAAAACCTGAAGTTACAGAATTGTTGCAACCCTAGTCTATGTGTCTCCAACACTGTGATGATAGTCACATGTAAATTGGATCATATTGTGTCTTTGGGAATCTCAGTCAATCTATGTGTCTCTGTTAGTGTGAAATCAGAAATCCAAGTACTGCTCTAGGACTGTTCCAACCTGGGCTGTGTGTGCAATCATACCTGTTATTATGTCCTTTAGCTTAAAGTAGTGACTGCATACAGTTTTGTTAATGGTCCCACATGGGAGTCAACCCCACAACCCTGGCATTGCAAGCACCATGCTGTACCAACTGAGCCACACGGGACTTCATCGCGTCACCTTTTTCTCAGAATGTGACATGGTTAGGTCTTGGTTAGGTTTTGGTTAGGCCTTGGTTAGGTTTTGGTTAGGACATGGTTAGGACATGGTTAGGTCTTGGTTAGGTCTTGTAACTTACGCCACCACCAGAATCAGACCATGAAAGACTCTCGGGCTTAAAACTAGCCTGTAACTATGGCCCAGAGTTGTGTGTATGCTACAGTATGTGTGTGTGGTTGCATATGCAACCCAGGTCTCTCTGAAATGCAGAACGTGAATGAAAACGAATACAAATGTACATTTTATGCAAATCTATATCAAGACCTGTGAATAGAATGTCCTTGTTTTGTAACGATGTAATGCAGAGCCTCCTTGTAATGATGTAATGCAGAGCCTCCTTGTAATGATGTAATGCAGAGCCTCCTTGTAACTATGTAATGCAGAGTATAATGTTTGGTACCTGATTGCATGTCACCTGACCAGGATAACCCCTGACCCTTTGTGTAACTCCTGAAAAGCACTTACTAGTTTCCTACAGGGTATTTATCATGTTAACTAGGCTCACGCAGTGCATCGCCCTATAACCAGTATCTATGTATCTTCCTGTATTGTGATTGTGTTTTGTTCAATTTGTTTTGTTTTTTTTACATATATTGACAATTGCTACAAACTGAAAATAAAAGCACTTATTCTCTGGTATCTTATTGTGATTTTACTGTTTGCCTCCTCCATCAGTAGATCTGAGGAGAAATTTGTATTTGATCCAATGGGCCTATCAGACGAATGGTCTAGCCTGCCTCCTAGTGATCTGTTCTGGAACTGTAAACAGTTGGAGCCACCCTGATTAAACAATACTCAATGTGATGGTGTCAAAGGTCAGAGATCACAGATCTGGGTTGATTTACCCCATACATAGCTTAGTTTTAGCAGGTTGAGTGAAAGACAGGGGAAATTAGAGTCAGTAGGGGGCACGCCCAATCCACTATAGTTTAACAAAAAGAAACATATCAGCCTTAACCAAATAGGAATTATATAGAGTTTCTGTTTCATATATCAGACAGTGTTTCCTGGTCTGTGTGTCTGTCTGTGTCTGTTGTTATGGTAACACACTATTTTAAGACTTGGGGTGTGAAACTGATCTGACCTGAGAGTCTACACAAACAAAGACCTAACTATTGCCAGACTGTTTTTGTCTTGAAACACACACACACACAATCTCTCTCTCTCTCTCTCTCTCTCGCTCTCTCTCTCACACACACACACACACATGATGAAATGTGTACACATTTGTTTTCTATGAATGAATATACAGCAATAAGTGGTGTTTCCTCAGGTCAAAAAAAAATATCCCAATGCACTGCCCTGTGTAGGGTGCCATCTTTCGGATGTGACGTTAAACGGGTGTCCTGATTCTCTGTGGTCACTAAAGATCCCATGGCACTTATCGTAAGAGTAAGGGTGTTAACCCCAGTGTCCTGGCTAAATTCCCAATCTGACCATCATGGCCCCCCAATTCACCCCTAGCTCACAATTGGCTCATTCATCCCCCTCCTTTCCCTTGTAACTATTCCCCAGGTTGTTGCTGTACATGAGAATGTGTTCTCAGTCAACTTACCTGGTAAAATAACGGTCAAATATAAATACAATTACAATTTTATTTTTAAAAAATATTTAAAAATACCATGACTGTAATACCTGTTTATTTATTTATATTGGAACCAAACACACAAGGGACTTCAACCATTATTTACAAAGGTATCCATCTTATTTTCATACAGACCAATGGACCATAGGTCTAACTGTCACATTGTCAGGGATGTTGTTACTTACTTGCCTGTAGCACAATACATCGTTGAGTACAAAAGTATAAAAACAACATATAAAACAGATCATTCTAAGTATTTTTCTGCCAACCAGCAGCTATTTTTATTTTCAGGCACATTAGAAATGATATTTTATACACAATTGTACAAAAATGAATGTCTATTACTCTAATATTAGCACCAGATGAAATCAGGTAATATTCTCTTTCTCTCTCTCTTTCTCTTTCTCTCTCTCACACACACACACACACACACACACACACACACACACACACACACACACAGGTGCAAGGAAATGGGAGAGGAAATGCATGAGGCTTAGAGGAAGTTGAGGAAGTCAGTGGGATTGACTTCCTGTAGAGTCTGAATCAGCACTGATGTGCTCAGCTGTTTGGTCGCCCACAAAGACAACCCTGGTCATAACACCACCCTAACTGTGGTTCTGCTGTGGTCATAACACCACCCTAACTGTGGTCATAACACCACCCTAACTGTGGTTCTGCTGTGGTCATAACACCACCCTAACTGTGGTTCTGCTGTGGTCATAACACCACCCTAACTGTGGTCATAACACCACCCTAACTGTGGTTCTGCTGTGGTCATAACACCACCCTAACTGTGGTCATAACACCACCCTAACTGTGGTTCTGCTGTGGTCATAGCACAGCCCTAACTGTGGTTCTGCTGTGGTCATAGCACAGCCCTAACTGTGGCTCTCCTGTGGTCATAACACCACCCTAACTGTGGTCATAACACCACCCTAACTGTGGTTCTGCTGTGGTCATAGCACAGCCCTAACTGTGGTTTTGCTGTGGTCATAACACCACCCTAACTGTGGTTCTGCTGTGGTCATAGCACAGCCCTAACTGTGGCTCTCCTGGGGTCATAACCAGGGCTGCATACCAGGGCCAGATTAATGCAGGGGATTACCGGGGTTGAAGCTCCTTGGCACAGGGCCGTGGGGGGCCCAAAAGGCAGCAAAAAAAGAAATGCAAAATAAAATAATGATATACTGCATATATTATATATACAGTATATGCTATATACGTCAAATATATATCATTTTTACTGCAACCGCCAACCAGTTAAATAAAGGTTCAATAAAAAAAATAAAAAAATAAAACACAGGACGATTCAGGAGCCGGCTCTCAATGAGAGTAGACAGCCTGATGCTGCTCTGATAATCCTCAGATGGGGGGAGAAGAATAGGTAGGGGGGCACATGTGGATAACTGGGGGGCCCTGCCTTGATTGGTAACTGCATAATAAATACATGTGACTGGCCAATTAGGGCGCCCAAGAGGCAATCATTTAAATGTATATAATAATATTACTTTTTTTGCTATTATTTGTTTATTATTATTTTAGCCAAGTGTCTTAAAAGGGTGTTTGGCCACCATGAGCTGCCAGAACAGCTTCAATGCTCCTTGACATAGAGTCTATAAGTGGACCTAAACCATGCCAGGAAAATACACCCACAGTATGACATATTATTTGTAGCCCTCATTTACTCAAGTGTTTCCTTTATTTTGGCAGTTACTGGTTGCCTACAGTCGGGAAGGCCGTTGCGTTTTGGGCCATAGACAAATAATCCACCGAGTTTTGGAACCTCTTACCCTGGCAATTTGAATATTCAACTGATGGGTACACTAGCAATGGCTGCAAGTCCTGATTTGAATGTACATTTATATAGATTATATTACTATGGTTGGTTGTAGCTGTCTGTTTGACTTTTGAAAATTTCAAAAGATAATTGCAGGAAAAATGTCAAGTTTGGAAAGCAAATGCATACCACTGAAAAGAGAAGACTAGTCTATCTGTAGAACCATTAGAACAACTCCCAGCAACAGCAGCAATGTTTTTCAAAGTAGCTCATCTTGAGATAAGCTGTTGCCAAGAGGAGAGCATCGGCCATCACCATGAGTAGTATCTTATGGCTACATCTTCATCATTAGGTGAGTCAGTGTGGCACTGGACATGTCATTTAGTAGCATACTGTAGCCTATAATATATACATATGTATATATTGTCTCCTAATATTGTACAATGTGTGTGTTGCTTCATTGGTCGGGGCTGTTGTTTGTTTGAATTCAAGACCAGATTGATCTCAGTTTGACATTGTTAGAGTAGCCACTAATTTAGGTCATTTGTGTGTTATTAACAAATATTCAGCTAATGTCTTTTATCATGTAAATGACATAGAATTGCATGAAATGCGTTTTGTAAAAGGCAAAAAAATGATTGAGACCTGCTAACAGATGATCCCCATTTGTGGAAATCCTAAAAACGTCTCTGCACAACTGTAGCCTACGTCACATGACAAATGTTATTATGGCTTTATTATGAGAGGGATTTCTCTGCACCAAGATGCATCCAATTGCATCTTGGCGCAGGGACTTGTTAACAGCATAAGATGGTGTGCTGGGAAGATTGTGTGTGTGTGTGTGTGTGTGTGTGTGTGGTCATAACACCCTGGCTGTGGTCCTGCTATTGTGGTGAAGTGCCCTACAGTGCAGGTTCAAATCCAGTCCAGTTCTGTTTCTGTCTCTGCAGCACCTTAGACATCCTCCTGAGGATGTTCCTTCCTTGTAATGGTGTCTTGGGGTTCTCAGGTTCTAGATAAGGGTTCTACTTTTGGATTATCTAATGGCTCACAATAACATGAATAGTATATATTGGTCACACAGAGCAATTGTTTTTCATGTTCTACACTCTTAGAAAACGAGTTCCAAAGGGGTTCTTTGGCTGTCTCCACAGGACAACCCTTTTTTGTTCTAGGTACCAGTGTTTTTTCTAAGAGGGTATGTCTCTAGGGTTCTACTAATCACAAAACCTCTGCATGTTGCTGTTGTCTCTACGGGTGGGGCTGTTGTCAAGGAAACGGTCGCAGGAGAACTCAATGAGGTCTCCCCCTTCCTCCAGGGTTCCGAGCCGTGGTTGCCGGCTGCTCTGGAAACTGGTAAAGTCAGTCGACACAGCCGCCGTCGTTGCCATAGAGCCGCGGAACGGTCGCCGCGTGGAGTACATGTGACGCACATGCACCGCCGACTTCCTCCTTTTCAGCTTCCGCCTCAAAGTCTGCCCTAGCCAGGCTCCACCAATCACCAGCAGGAGGATGGCGTTGATGGCCAGCGTTGCAATGGTGACTAGGTGGAGATCGGAAGTCAGTGTCCCTTGGCGACGAGACTCCTCTGGGAGAGTGACCAATCCAGCGCAGTGGTCTCTGGGTGCCACCTGACACACGGCCCCTCCCACCACCCCTCCACACACACCATGTAGGTGACTTCTGGGCGGAGTTCTCGTAACATCACCGACCGCGCCCCGCCACGGGCATACACATAGCGAGGAAAACGGCCAGATGTCCCGAACCGGTCGAACAGCAAGCGGTAGTGGACTTCGTCTAGTCCCGGTCCGGATCCCGGTGTGAATCGGAGGTGGTGGCGTGTGGTCCAGTGGACTGTGGCCGTGCTGGAGGCGACCTGGTCGACTGTCACGTTGGTGAGAAAGTGACGGTTGAACATACAGGGGTCTGTCATTAGTGGTAGACCATACTCCTGACTGCCTCTGAGAAGGTCAAACCGCTCCTCTGAGGTGGTGAGGAGCTCTGTGATTGGTCCACTGAGACGGTTTCCATGGCTATTTTGGCTGTCAAGTGTCTGAGGCACGGTTGTGGTTGGGTCCATGGGGTTGATGAGCAAAGGAGCTTGTGTTTGAGGAATACCACGGCCCAGAACGGAACCCCGCCTCCCTTTCTCACGCTTCCTAGCAGAAGGTCGCGACCTGGGGCTAACGGATATTTTCTTCCTCCTTTTCCTGTCCAACGACAGGGATTTGTCCCGCTCCTCTGGCCCTCCCTGTTCCTGAGGGATACCTACTTCCTGTGCTCCCTCCGTTCTCTCCTCTTCCTCTCTACCCCTGTTCTCTTCCTCTATTGCCTTCATCTCCACTCCTTCTCTACTCCCAATTCCCCTCTGCTCTTCTACATCCTTCCTCACCTCCCCCTCTCTCATCATCCTCTCCTCCACCTCCTTCTCCAGGACCCCCCCACCTCTGCTCTCCTCAGGCCCAATTTGGGTCTCACACAAGTGGCTCCAATTCTCTTGGGTCTGTAACTGGGAGCTGTTGACATAATCCAGATACTTCCCGTTCAGTGTCGCTGGGTGATGACACTGCACGAAAACAGTCAGCAGCTTCCCTTGAGAGTGCGCCGACGTCATCCACTGTTTCAGCTCGCTCAGGCGGCAGTCACAAGTCCAGTTGTTGCCATGGAGATCCAAATCGTAAAGGCGGCTGTTGAGGGCGAAAATGTGACCGGAGAGGCTCGTGAGCCGGTTGTCTTTGAGTTTTAAAACCCTCAGGTGCTGTAGTTTTATAAAAGCCATCGGGTTCACGGTGGAAATGTGGTTGCGACTAAAGTCCAGCTCCTCGATTTGCTCCAGCGGGTCAAGAAGTCCCGCGGGAATATCTTCCAGCTCGTTCCCATCCATCAGAAACTCTCTCACGCTTGACAGCCCCTTCAAAGCCTCGCTCTCCAACCGGGAGATGTTGTTATTGCTGAGGGATAGTTTAGATAGCTTTTTCAGATTTTGGAAAACGTGGTTTCCGACGTATTGTATTTCATTTTCAGAGAGCAGCAAAGTAGACAGTGACTTGAGCTGGGAAAATGTAAACACATTACGCACGGCCGCCTGTTTGTTCTGCGCCAGGTTGAGAAAGCGCAGTTTGATGAGCTTGGAAAAGGCATTTCTGTGAATGTGGCTCAGCTGGTTGGATTCTAGATGGAGATAATGCAGATTGGTCAAGCTCTTGAACACAGAGTCCTGTAACAGTTCTATGGCGTTCCCATCCAACCTCAGCCTCACAACGCTCTCCAAGTTACCAAACAGCTCTGGAGTGATCTTCTTCATGTTATTGTTATTGCCATACAAAGTTGTCAATTTTTTCAGTGACTGTAACGTTCCTGGAGGTATTGTTGATATCAGATTGTTGCCCAAATACAGCTCCTCCAATTTGGAGAGCTTTTCAAACGCTTTAGGGTGAATGGTCTGTATTTGATTATACTGTAAGTTCAACCTTATAAGATTTCCATACCGAGTGAAGTCGAAGGCAGTGATGTTACCAATGAAGTTTCCCCCGAGGCTGAAGACAAGTACGTCCTCTGGGACCCGCGAGGAGGGCGCCTTGGGTACCGCGCGAAGCCCTCGGTTTGTGCAGAGGAGGTGCTGCGCGTGCTGGCAATCGCAGCGCTCCGGACAGAAGCCGCTTGCGGGTGAGGGTGAGAGGAGCCCATCACAGGAAAAAAGGAGAAAGCAGATGACCGCCACAAAATGACCGGTATCCATTCCCAAACGGCAGTTGGAACAACCTTCTGATGCAGCATTCCCCTTTGTGTTTAAGTGCAGTTACCCCGACTCTCCACTCTCACTTTCGCGTCTGATATATCCATTATCCACTTGTTGCTCCAAAAAATGGGGAGCGGAAGTTTCTCTGCACAAAGTTTAGTGTGCAGAAGTGTCTGGATCCATGGTTATGCAGTGTTGTCCATACACTAAGTTCATTTGTGCGCTGCGATGTTATGCCGTGTGAGGAACGCTTACCTCCCCAGAATGCTCCATCCCCCAATTGGTCATCTGGTGCAAATTACAGACGTGCACAAAACGCAGGGTTCAGGCGCAGAGCACACACACACACTCACACACACAAATGCTCAACCCCTCCCCCGCAACTCCCGTCCCCGCCAAGACCAGATGTGAACAGCGCCTGGCGCACAGGATACAGAGCTGCGTGCGCAAATACGCACAAGCGCGCGCATGAACACACACATGTGTCACACACACACGCGTCCTCTGAAACTAATCAAATGCGTGGGAGAAAGGTACGCATATATCTTGTTGTATTCGAGGCAGAGAGAGAGAGACGTGACCGAACCCTTTGACCAAGTTTTCTGCACGCCCCCGCACCACCGGGGGTCGCGAGGCAGGATTCTATACTTGGCATAGAGAAAGCAGACGGGAAGCCTTCCTTCCCACGAGTGTCCCCCTGACTGACTCAGTCCCCCTGACTGACTCCCTCCTTGCACACGGTTCAAAGTGCATAATGGAGCAGTACAGGCAGCCAATCACCCGAGGAAGAAAAGACAGAGAGTGTGGAACTGAGATAACCTAGCTCACACAAAAGAACAACACCTTAAAACTGTGTTACTGCTGTTATTAATACACTTCTACAAGATAGAGAATGTTGCAAGTATGAGAAAAATAGAGAAAGATATCTTGCAGGTCATTTACCCATGCCCTCATCAATGAACACCAGCTAATTCAAGATGGTGGTCGGGGGGCTATTTCAAACACATATGGTTTACATTATACAAGAGGAATTCAGGTCATGGTGCCTGTGTTAAGACTACAGATCACTGCCAAATCATTGTTTAGGATCTCATCTTGAAAGACTGGGTACAAAGCATGGTCTATGTAGTGAGTGTTCAGTGCAGTGAGCCATGTAGCAGACAGTCATGTAGGGAACTGTAGGTTGTAGTCTAGTCATGTAGTGGACTGTAGGCTGTAGGTTGTAGTCTAGTCACAGTGAGCCATGTAGCAGACTGTAGGCTATATGTTGTAGTCTAGTCATGTTGTGGACTGTAGGTTGTAGTGTAGTCATGTAGTAGACTGTAGGTTGTAGTGTAGTCATGTAGCAGACTGTAGGTTACGGTGTAGTCATGTAGTGGACTGTAGGTTGTAGTGTAGTCATGTAGGAGACTGTAGGTTGTAGTGTAGTCATGTAGCAGACTGTAGGTTACGGTGTAGTCATGTAGTGGACTGTAGGTTGTAGTGTAGTCATGTAGTAGACTGTAGGTTGTAGTGTAGTCATGTAGGAGACTGTAGGTTGTAGTGTAGTCATGTAGGAGACTGTAGGTTGTAGTGTAGTCATGTAGGAGACTGTAGGTTGTAGTGTAGTCATGTAGGAGACTGTAGGTTGTAGTGTAGTCATGTAGTAGACTGTAGGTTGTAGTGTAGTCATGTAGTGGACTGTAGGTTGTAGTGTAGTCATGTAGTAGACTGTAGGTTGTAGTGTAGTCATGTAGCAGACTGTAGGTTACGGTGTAGTCATGTAGTGGACTGTAGGTTGTAGTGTAGTCATGTAGTGGACTGTAGGTTGTAGTGTAGTCATGTAGTGGAATGTAGGTTGTAGTGTAGTCATGTAGTGGACTGTAGGTTGTAGTGTAGTCATGTAGCAGACTGTAGGTTACGGTGTAGTCATGTAGTGGACTGTAGGTTGTAGTGTAGTCATGTAGTGGACTGTAGGTTGTAGTGTAGTCATGTAGTGGACTGTAGGTTGTAGTGTAGTCATGTAGTAGACTGTAGGTTGTAGTGTAGTCATTTAGTAGACTGGGTTGTAGTGTAGTCATGTAGTGGACTGTAGTTTGTAGTGTAGTCATGTAGTGGACTGTAGGTTGTAGTGTAGTCATGTAGTAGACTAGGTTGTAGTGTAGTCATGTAGTAGACTGTAGGTTGTAGTGTAGTCAGGTAGTGGACTGTAGGTTGTAGTGTAGTCATGTAGCAGACTGTAGGTTACGGTGTAGTCATGTAGTGGACTGTAGGTTGTAGTGTAGTCATGTAGTGGACTGTAGGTTGTAGTGTAGTCATGTAGTGGACTGTAGGTTGTAGTGTAGTCATGTAGTAGACTATAGGTTGTAGTGTAGTCATTTAGTAGACTGTAGGTTGTAGTGTAGTCCTGTAGTGGACTGTAGGTTGTAGTGTAGTCATGTAGTAGGTTGTAGTGTAGTCATTTAGTAGACTGGGTTGTAGTGGACCTTAGGTTGTAGTGTAGTCATTTAGTGGACTGTAGTTTGTAGTGTAGTCATGTAGTGGACTGTAGTTTGTAGTGTAGTCATGTAGTAGACTATAGGTTGTAGTGTAGTCATGTAGTAGACTGTAGGTTGTAGTGTAGTCATGTAGTAGACTGGGTTGTAGTGTAGTCATGTAGTAGACTATAGGTTGTAGTGTAGTCCTGTAGTGGACTGTAGGTTGTAGTGTAGTCATGTAGTAGACTTTAGGTTGTAGTGTAGTCATGTAGTAGACTAGGTTGTAGTGTAGTCATGTAGTAGACTGTAGGTTGTAGTGTAGTCAGGTAGTGGACTGTAGGTTGTAGTGTAGTCATGTAGTGGACTGTAGGTTGTAGTGTAGTCATGTAGCAGACTGTAGGTTACGGTGTAGTCATGTAGTGGACTGTAGGTTGTAGTGTAGTCATGTAGTGAACTGTAGGTTGTAGTGTAGTCATGTAGTGGACTGTAGGTTGTAGTGTAGTCATGTAGTGGACTGTAGGTTGTAGTGTAGTCATGTAGTGGACTGTAGGTTGTAGTGTAGTCATGTAGTAGACTGTAGGTTGTAGTGGACCTTAGGTTGTAGTGTAGTCATTTAGTGGACTGTAGTTTGTAGTGTAGTCATGTAGTGGACTGTAGTTTGTAGTGTAGTCATGTAGTAGACTATAGGTTGTAGTGTAGTCATGTAGTGGACTGTAGTTTGTAGTGTAGTCATGTAGTGGACTGTAGTTTGTAGTGTAGTCATGTAGTGGACTGTAGGTTGTAGTGTAGTCATTTAGTAGACTGGGTTGTAGTGTAGTCATGTAGTGGACTGTAGTTTGTAGTGTAGTCATGTAGTGGACTGTAGGTTGTAGTGTAGTCATGTAGTAGACTAGGTTGTAGTGTAGTCATGTAGTAGACTGTAGGTTGTAGTGTAGTCATGTAGTAGACTATAGGTTGTAGTGGACCTTAGGTTGTAGTGTAGTCATTTAGTGGACTGTAGTTTGTAGTGTAGTCATGTAGTGGACTGTAGTTTGTAGTGTAGTCATGTAGTGGACTGTAGTTTGTAGTGTAGTCATGTAGTGGACTGTAGTTTGTAGTGTAGTCATGTAGTAGACTGTAGGTTGTAGTGTAGTCATGTAGTAGACTGGGTTGTAGTGTAGTCATGTAGTAGACTATAGGTTGTACTGTAGTCATGTAGTGGACTTTAGTTTGTAGTGTAGTCATGTAGTAGACTGTAGGTTGTAGTCTAGTCATGTAGTAGACTTTAGGTTGTAGTGTAGTCATGTAGTAGACTATAGGTTGTAGTGTAGTCATGTAGTGGACTGTAGTCATGTAGTGGACTGTGTAGTCATGTAGTGGACTGTAGGTTGTAGTGTAGTCATGTAGTGGACTGGAGGTTGTAGTGTAGTCATTTAGTAGACTGTGGGTTGTAGTGGACCTTAGGTTGTAGTGTAGTCATTTAGTAGACTGTAGGTTGTAGTGTAGTCCTGTAGTGGACTGTAGGTTGTAGTGTAGTCCTGTAGTGGATTGTAGGTTGTAGTGTAGTCATGTAGTAGACTGTAGGTTGTAGTGTAGTCATGTAGCAGACTGTAGGTTACGGTGTAGTCATGTAGTGGACTGTAGGTTGTAGTGTAGTCATGTAGGAGACTAGGTTATGGTGTAGTCATATAGTGGACTGTAGGTTGTAGTGTAGTCATGTAGTAGACTGTAGGTTGTAGTGTAGTCATGTAGTGGACTGTAGGTTGTAGTCTAGTCATGTAGTGGACTGTAGGTTGTAGTGTAGTCATGTAGTAGACTATAGGTTGTAGTGTAGTCATGTAGTGGACTGTAGGTTGTAGTGTAGTCATGTAGTGGACTGTAGGTTGTAGTGTAGTCATGTAGTGGACTGTAGGTTGTAGTGTAGTCATGTAGTGGACTGTAGGTTGTAGTGTAGTCATGTAGTGGACTGTAGTTTGTAGTGTAGTCATGTAGTAGACTATAGGTTGTAGTGTAGTCATGTAGTGGACTGTAGTTTGTAGTGTAGTCATGTAGTGGACTGTAGTTTGTAGTGTAGTCATGTAGTGGACTGTAGTTTGTAGTGTAGTCATGTAGTAGGTTGTAGTGTAGTCATGTAGTAGACTGGGTTGTAGTGTAGTCATGTAGTAGACTATAGGTTGTAGTGTAGTCCTGTAGTGGACTGTAGGTTGTAGTGTAGTCATGTAGTAGACTAGGTTGTAGTGTAGTCATGTAGTAGACTGTAGGTTGTAGTGTAGTCAGGTAGTGGACTGTAGGTTGTAGTGTAGTCATGTAGTAGACTAGGTTGTAGTGTAGTCATGTAGTAGACTGTAGGTTGTAGTGTAGTCATTTAGTAGACTGTGGGTTGTAGTGGACCTTAGGTTGTAGTGTAGTCATTTAGTAGACTGTAGGTTGTAGTGTAGTCCTGTAGTGGACTGTAGGTTGTAGTGTAGTCCTGTAGTGGATTGTAGGTTGTAGTGTAGTCATGTAGTAGACTGTAGGTTGTAGTGTAGTCATGTAGCAGACTGTAGGTTACGGTGTAGTCATGTAGTGGACTGTAGGTTGTAGTGTAGTCATGTAGGAGACTAGGTTATGGTGTAGTCATATAGTGGACTGTAGGTTGTAGTGTAGTCATGTAGTAGACTGTAGGTTGTAGTGTAGTCATGTAGTGGACTGTAGGTTGTAGTCTAGTCATGTAGTGGACTGTAGGTTGTAGTGTAGTCATGTAGTAGACTATAGGTTGTAGTGTAGTCATGTAGTGGACTGTAGGTTGTAGTGTAGTCATGTAGTGGACTGTAGGTTGTAGTGTAGTCATGTAGTGGACTGTAGGTTGTAGTGTAGTCATGTAGTGGACTGTAGGTTGTAGTGTAGTCATGTAGTGGACTGTAGTTTGTAGTGTAGTCATGTAGTAGACTATAGGTTGTAGTGTAGTCATGTAGTGGACTGTAGTTTGTAGTGTAGTCATGTAGTGGACTGTAGTTTGTAGTGTAGTCATGTAGTGGACTGTAGTTTGTAGTGTAGTCATGTAGTAGGTTGTAGTGTAGTCATGTAGTAGACTGGGTTGTAGTGTAGTCATTTAGTAGACTATAGGTTGTAGTGTAGTCCTGTAGTGGACTGTAGGTTGTAGTGTAGTCATGTAGTAGACTAGGTTGTAGTGTAGTCATGTAGTAGACTGTAGGTTGTAGTGTAGTCAGGTAGTGGACTGTAGGTTGTAGTGTAGTCATGTAGTAGACTAGGTTGTAGTGTAGTCATGTAGTAGACTGTAGGTTGTAGTGGTGGTGGCCCGTTCCTGTAGGTTCATGCTCTACAACATCCGCAGAGTACGACCCTGCCTCACACAGGAAGCGGCGCAGGTCCTAATCCAGGCACTTGTCATCTCCCGTCTGGATTACTGCAACTCGCTGTTGGCTGGGCTCCCTGCCTGTGCCATTAAACCCCTACAACTCATCCAGAACGCCGCAGCCCGTCTGGTGTTCAACCTTCCCAAGTTCTCTCACGTCACCCCGCTCCTCCGCTCCCTCCACTGGCTTCCAGTTGAAGCTCGCATCCGCTACAAGACCATGGTGCTTGCCTACGGAGCTGTGAGGGGAACGGCACCTCAGTACCTCCAGGCTCTGATCAGGCCCTACACCCAAACAAGGGCACTGCGTTCATCCACCTCTGGCCTGCTCGCCTCCCTACCACTGAGGAAGTACAGTTCCCGCTCAGCCCAGTCAAAACTGTTCGCTGCTCTGGCCCCCCAATGGTGGAACAAACTCCCTCACGACGCCAGGACAGCGGAGTCAATCACCACCTTCCGGAGACACCTGAAACCCCACCTCTTTAAGGAATACCTAGGATAGGATAAAGTAATCCCTCTCACCCCCCCTCCCCCTGAAAAGATTTAGATGCACTACTGTTCCACTGGAGGTCATAAGGTGAATGCACCAATTTGTAAGTCGCTCTGGATAAGAGCGTCTGCTAAATGACTTAAATGTAAATGTAAATGTAGTGTAGTCATGTAGTAGACTATAGGTTGTAGTGGACCTTAAGTTGTAGTGTAGTCATTTAGTGGACTGTAGTTTGTAGTGTAGTCATGTAGTGGACTGTAGTTTGTAGTGTAGTCATGTAGTGGACTGTAGTTTGTAGTGTAGTCATGTAGTGGACTGTAGTTTGTAGTGTAGTCATGTAGTAGACTGTAGGTTGTAGTGTAGTCATGTAGTAGACTGGGTTGTAGTGTAGTCATGTAGTAGACTATAGGTTGTACTGTAGTCATGTAGTGGACTTTAGTTTGTAGTGTAGTCATGTAGTAGACTGTAGGTTGTAGTCTAGTCATGTAGTAGACTTTAGGTTGTAGTGTAGTCATGTAGTAGACTATAGGTTGTAGTGTAGTCATGTAGTGGACTGTAGTTTGTAGTGTAGTCATGTAGTGGACTGTAGGTTGTAGTGTAGTCATGTAGTGAACTGTAGGTTGTAGTGTAGTCATGTAGTGGACTGTAGGTTGTAGTGTAGTCATGTAGTGGACTGTAGGTTGTAGTGTAGTCATGTAGTGGACTGTAGGTTGTAGTGTAGTCATTTAGTAGACTGTGGGTTGTAGTGGACCTTAGGTTGTAGTGTAGTCATTTAGTAGACTGTAGGTTGTAGTGTAGTCCTGTAGTGGACTGTAGGTTGTAGTGTAGTCCTGTAGTGGATTGTAGGTTGTAGTGTAGTCATGTAGTAGACTGTAGGTTGTAGTGTAGTCATGTAGCAGACTGTAGGTTACGGTGTAGTCATGTAGTGGACTGTAGGTTGTAGTGTAGTCATGTAGGAGACTAGGTTATGGTGTAGTCATATAGTGGACTGTAGGTTGTAGTGTAGTCATGTAGTAGACTGTAGGTTGTAGTGTAGTCATGTAGTGGACTGTAGGTTGTAGTCTAGTCATGTAGTGGACTGTAGGTTGTAGTGTAGTCATGTAGTAGACTATAGGTTGTAGTGTAGTCATGTAGTGGACTGTAGGTTGTAGTGTAGTCATGTAGTGGACTGTAGGTTGTAGTGTAGTCATGTAGTGGACTGTAGGTTGTAGTGTAGTCATGTAGTGGACTGTAGGTTGTAGTGTAGTCATGTAGTGGACTGTAGTTTGTAGTGTAGTCATGTAGTAGACTATAGGTTGTAGTGTAGTCATGTAGTGGACTGTAGTTTGTAGTGTAGTCATGTAGTGGACTGTAGTTTGTAGTGTAGTCATGTAGTGGACTGTAGTTTGTAGTGTAGTCATGTAGTAGGTTGTAGTGTAGTCATGTAGTAGACTGGGTTGTAGTGTAGTCATTTAGTAGACTATAGGTTGTAGTGTAGTCCTGTAGTGGACTGTAGGTTGTAGTGTAGTCATGTAGTAGACTAGGTTGTAGTGTAGTCATGTAGTAGACTGTAGGTTGTAGTGTAGTCAGGTAGTGGACTGTAGGTTGTAGTGTAGTCATGTAGTAGACTAGGTTGTAGTGTAGTCATGTAGTAGACTGTAGGTTGTAGTGGTGGTGGCCCGTTCCTGTAGGTTCATGCTCTACAACATCCGCAGAGTACGACCCTGCCTCACACAGGAAGCGGCGCAGGTCCTAATCCAGGCACTTGTCATCTCCCGTCTGGATTACTGCAACTCGCTGTTGGCTGGGCTCCCTGCCTGTGCCATTAAACCCCTACAACTCATCCAGAACGCCGCAGCCCGTCTGGTGTTCAACCTTCCCAAGTTCTCTCACGTCACCCCGCTCCTCCGCTCCCTCCACTGGCTTCCAGTTGAAGCTCGCATCCGCTACAAGACCATGGTGCTTGCCTACGGAGCTGTGAGGGGAACGGCACCTCAGTACCTCCAGGCTCTGATCAGGCCCTACACCCAAACAAGGGCACTGCGTTCATCCACCTCTGGCCTGCTCGCCTCCCTACCACTGAGGAAGTACAGTTCCCGCTCAGCCCAGTCAAAACTGTTCGCTGCTCTGGCCCCCCAATGGTGGAACAAACTCCCTCACGACGCCAGGACAGCGGAGTCAATCACCACCTTCCGGAGACACCTGAAACCCCACCTCTTTAAGGAATACCTAGGATAGGATAAAGTAATCCCTCTCACCCCCTCCCCTGAAAAGATTTAGATGCACTACTGTTCCACTGGAGGTCATAAGGTGAATGCACCAATTTGTAAGTCGCTCTGGATAAGAGCGTCTGCTAAATGACTTAAATGTAAATGTAAATGTAGTGTAGTCATGTAGTAGACTATAGGTTGTAGTGGACCTTAAGTTGTAGTGTAGTCATTTAGTGGACTGTAGTTTGTAGTGTAGTCATGTAGTGGACTGTAGTTTGTAGTGTAGTCATGTAGTGGACTGTAGTTTGTAGTGTAGTCATGTAGTGGACTGTAGTTTGTAGTGTAGTCATGTAGTAGACTGTAGGTTGTAGTGTAGTCATGTAGTAGACTGGGTTGTAGTGTAGTCATGTAGTAGACTATAGGTTGTACTGTAGTCATGTAGTGGACTTTAGTTTGTAGTGTAGTCATGTAGTAGACTGTAGGTTGTAGTCTAGTCATGTAGTAGACTTTAGGTTGTAGTGTAGTCATGTAGTAGACTATAGGTTGTAGTGTAGTCATGTAGTGGACTGTAGTTTGTAGTGTAGTCATGTAGTGGACTGTAGGTTGTAGTGTAGTCATGTAGTGGACTGGAGGTTGTAGTGTAGTCATTTAGTAGACTGTGGGTTGTAGTGGACCTTAGGTTGTAGTGTAGTCATTTAGTAGACTGTAGGCTGTAGTGTAGTCCTGTAGTGGACTGTAGGTTGTAGTGTAGTCCTGTAGTGGATTGTAGGTTGTAGTGTAGTCATGTAGTAGACTGTAGGTTGTAGTGTAGTCATGTAGCAGACTGTAGGTTACGGTGTAGTCATGTAGTGGACTGTAGGTTGTAGTGTAGTCATGTAGGAGACTAGGTTATGGTGTAGTCATATAGTGGACTGTAGTTTGTAGTGTAGTCATGTAGTAGACTGTAGGTTGTAGTGTAGTCATGTAGTGGACTGTAGGTTGTAGTCTAGTCATGTAGTGGACTGTAGGTTGTAGTGTAGTTTATGTAGTAGACTATAGGTTGTAGTGTAGTCATGTAGTGGACTGTAGGTTGTAGTGTAGTCATGTAGTGGACTGTAGGTTGTAGTGTAGTCATGTAGTGGACTGTAGGTTGTAGTGTAGTCATGTAGTGGACTGTAGTTTGTAGTGTAGTCATGTAGTAGACTATAGGTTGTAGTGTAGTCATGTAGTGGACTGTAGTTTGTAGTGTAGTCATGTAGTGGACTGTAGTTTGTAGTGTAGTCATGTAGTGGACTGTAGTTTGTAGTGTAGTCATGTAGTAGGTTGTAGTGTAGTCATGTAGTAGACTGGGTTGTAGTGTAGTCATGTAGTAGACTATAGGTTGTAGTGTAGTCCTGTAGTGGACTGTAGGTTGTAGTGTAGTCATGTAGTAGACTAGGTTGTAGTGTAGTCATGTAGTAGACTGTAGGTTGTAGTGTAGTCAGGTAGTGGACTGTAGGTTGTAGTGTAGTCATGTAGTGGACTGTAGGTTGTAGTGTAGTCATGTAGCAGACTGTAGGTTACGGTGTAGTCATGTAGTGGACTGTAGGTTGTAGTGTAGTCATGTAGTGGACTGTAGGTTGTAGTGTAGTCATGTAGTGGACTGTACGTTGTAGTGTAGTCATGTAGTGGACTGTAGGTTGTAGTGTAGTCATGTAGTGGACTGTAGGTTGTAGTGTAGTCATGTAGTAGACTGTAGGTTGTAGTGGACCTTAGGTTGTAGTGTAGTCATTTAGTGGACTGTAGTTTGTAGTGTAGTCATGTAGTGGACTGTAGTTTGTAGTGTAGTCATGTAGTAGACTATAGGTTGTAGTGTAGTCATGTAGTGGACTGTAGTTTGTAGTGTAGTCATGTAGTGGACTGTAGTTTGTAGTGTAGTCATGTAGTGGACTGTAGTTTGTAGTGTAGTCATTTAGTAGACTGGGTTGTAGTGTAGTCATGTAGTGGACTGTAGTTTGTAGTGTAGTCATGTAGTAGACTGTAGGTTGTAGTGGACCTTAGGTTGTAGTGTAGTCATTTAGTGGACTGTAGTTTGTAGTGTAGTCATGTAGTGGACTGTAGTTTGTAGTGTAGTCATGTAGTAGACTATAGGTTGTAGTGTAGTCATGTAGTGGACTGTAGTTTGTAGTGTAGTCATGTAGTGGACTGTAGTTTGTAGTGTAGTCATGTAGTGGACTGTAGGTTGTAGTGTAGTCATTTAGTAGACTGGGTTGTAGTGTAGTCATCATGTAGTGGACTGTAGTTTGTAGTGTAGTCATGTAGTGGACTGTAGGTTGTAGTGTAGTCATGTAGTAGACTAGGTTGTAGTGTAGTCATGTAGTAGACTGTAGGTTGTAGTGTAGTCATGTAGTGGACTGTAGTTTGTAGTGTAGTCATGTAGTGGACTGTAGTTTGTAGTGTAGTCATGTAGTGGACTGTAGTTTGTAGTGTAGTCATGTAGTAGACTGTAGGTTGTAGTGTAGTCATGTAGTAGACTGGGTTGTAGTGTAGTCATGTAGTAGACTATAGGTTGTACTGTAGTCATGTAGTGGACTTTAGTTTGTAGTGTAGTCATGTAGTAGACTGTAGGTTGTAGTCTAGTCATGTAGTAGACTTTAGGTTGTAGTGTAGTCATGTAGTAGACTATAGGTTGTAGTGTAGTCATGTAGTGGACTGTAGTTTGTAGTGTAGTCATGTAGTGGACTGTAGGTTGTAGTGTAGTCATGTAGTGGACTGGAGGTTGTAGTGTAGTCATGTAGTAGACTGTGGGTTGTAGTGGACCTTAGGTTGTAGTGTAGTCCTGTAGTGGATTGTAGGTTGTAGTGTAGTCATGTAGTAGACTGTAGGTTGTAGTGTAGTCATGTAGCAGACTGTAGGTTACGGTGTAGTCATGTAGTGGACTGTAGGTTGTAGTGTAGTCATGTAGGAGACTAGGTTATGGTGTAGTCATATAGTGGACTGTAGGTTGTAGTGTAGTCATGTAGTAGACTGTAGGTTGTAGTGTAGTCATGTAGAGGACTGTAGGTTGTAGTCTAGTCATGTAGTGGACTGTAGGTTGTAGTGTAGTCATGTAGTAGACTATAGGTTGTAGTGTAGTCATGTTGTGGACTGTAGGTTGTAGTGTAGTCATGTAGTGGACTGTAGGTTGTAGTGTAGTCATGTAGTGGACTGTAGGTTGTAGTGTAGTCATGTAGTGGACTGTAGGTTGTAGTGTAATCATGTAGTGGAATGTAGGTTGTAGTGTAGTCATGTAGTGGACTGTAGGTTGTAGTGTAGTCATGTAGCAGACTGTAGGTTACGGTGTAGTCATGTAGTGGACTGTGGGTTGTAGTGTAGTCCTGTAGTGGACTGTAGTTTGTAGTGTAGTCATGTAGTGGACTGTAGTTTGTAGTGTAGTCATGTAGTAGACTGTAGGTTGTAGTGTAGTCATGTAGTAGACTGGGTTGTAGTGTAGTCATGTAGTAGACTATAGGTTGTACTGTAGTCATGTAGTGGACTTTAGTTTGTAGTGTAGTCATGTAGTAGACTGTAGGTTGTAGTGTAGTCATGTAGTGGACTGTAGGTTGTACTCTAGTCATGTAGTAGACTTTAGGTTGTAGTGTAGTCATGTAGTAGACTATATGTTGTAGTGTAGTCATGTAGTGGACTGTAGTTTGTAGTGTAGTCATGTAGTGGACTGTAGGTTGTAGTGTAGTCATGTAGTGGACTGTAGGTTGTAGTGTAGTCATGTAGTAGATTGTAGGTTGTAGTGGACCTTAGGTTGTAGTGTAGTCATTTAGTAGACTGTAGGTTGTAGTGTAGTCATTTAGTAGACTGTAGGTTGTAGTGTAGTCCTGTAGTGGACTGTAGGTCGTAGTGTAGTCATGTAGTAGACTATAGGTTGTAGTGTAGTCATGTAGTGGACTGTAGGTTGTAGTGTAGTCATGTAGTAGACTGTAGGTTGTAGTGGACTGTAGGTTGTAGTGTAGTCATTTAGTAGACTGTAGGTTGTAGTGTAGTCCTGTAGTGGACTGTAGGTTGTAGTGTAGTCCTGTAGTGGACTGTAGGTTGTAGTGTAGTCAGGTAGTGGACTGTAGGTTGTAGTGTAGTCATGTAGTAGACTGTAGGTTGTAGTGTAGTCATTTAGTAGACTGGGTTGTAGTGTAGTCATGTAGTAGACTATAGGTTGTAGTGGACCTTAGGTTGTAGTGTAGTCATTTAGTGGACTGAGTTTGTAGTGTAGTCATGTAGTGGACTGTAGTTTGTAGTGTAGTCATGTAGTGGACTGTAGGTTGTAGTGTAGTCATGTCGTGGACTGTAGTTTGTAGTGTAGTCATGTAGTAGACTGTAGGTTGTAGTGTAGTCATGTAGTAGACTGGGTTGTAGTGTAGTCATGTAGTAGACTATAGGTTGTACTGTAGTCATGTAGTGGACTTTAGTTTGTAGTGTAGTCATGTAGTAGACTGTAGGTTGTAGTGTAGTCATGTAGTGGACTGTAGGTTGTAGTCTAGTCATGTAGTAGACTTTAGGTTGTAGTGTAGTCATGTAGTAGACTATAGGTTGCAGTGTAGTCATGTAGTAGACTATAGGTTGTAGTGTAGTCATGTAGTGGACTGTAGTTTGTAGTGTAGTCATGTAGTGGACTGTAGTTTGTAGTGTAGTCATGTAGTGGACTGTAGGTTGTAGTGTAGTCATTTAGTAGACTGGGTTGTAGTGTAGTCATGTAGTGGACTGTAGTTTGTAGTGTAGTCATGTAGTAGACTGTAGGTTGTAGTGGACCTTAGGTTGTAGTGTAGTCATTTAGTGGACTGTAGTTTGTAGTGTAGTCATGTAGTGGACTGTAGTTTGTAGTGTAGTCATGTAGTAGACTATAGGTTGTAGTGTAGTCATGTAGTGGACTGTAGTTTGTAGTGTAGTCATGTAGTGGACTGTAGTTTGTAGTGTAGTCATGTAGTGGACTGTAGGTTGTAGTGTAGTCATTTAGTAGACTGGGTTGTAGTGTAGTCATGTAGTGGACTGTAGTTTGTAGTGTAGTCATGTAGTGGACTGTAGGTTGTAGTGTAGTCATGTAGTAGACTAGGTTGTAGTGTAGTCATGTAGTAGACTGTAGGTTGTAGTGTAGTCATGTAGTGGACTGTAGTTTGTAGTGTAGTCATGTAGTGGACTGTAGTTTGTAGTGTAGTCATGTAGTAGACTGTAGGTTGTAGTGTAGTCATGTAGTAGACTGGGTTGTAGTGTAGTCATGTAGTAGACTATAGGTTGTACTGTAGTCATGTAGTGGACTTTAGTTTGTAGTGTAGTCATGTAGTAGACTGTAGGTTGTAGTCTAGTCATGTAGTAGACTTTAGGTTGTAGTGTAGTCATGTAGTAGACTATAGGTTGTAGTGTAGTCATGTAGTGGACTGTAGTTTGTAGTGTAGTCATGTAGTGGACTGTAGGTTGTAGTGTAGTCATGTAGTGGACTGGAGGTTGTAGTGTAGTCATGTAGTAGACTGTGGGTTGTAGTGGACCTTAGGTTGTAGTGTAGTCATTTAGTAGACTGTAGGTTGTAGTGTAGTCCTGTAGTGGACTGTAGGTTGTAGTGTAGTCCTGTAGTGGATTGTAGGTTGTAGTGTAGTCATGTAGTAGACTGTAGGTTGTAGTGTAGTCATGTAGCAGACTGTAGGTTACGGTGTAGTCATGTAGTGGACTGTAGGTTGTAGTGTAGTCATGTAGGAGACTAGGTTATGGTGTAGTCATATAGTGGACTGTAGGTTGTAGTGTAGTCATGTAGTAGACTGTAGGTTGTAGTGTAGTCATGTAGAGGACTGTAGGTTGTAGTCTAGTCATGTAGTGGACTGTAGGTTGTAGTGTAGTCATTTAGTAGACTATAGGTTGTAGTGTAGTCATGTCGTGGACTGTAGGTTGTAGTGTAGTCATGTAGTGGACTGTAGGTTGTAGTGTAGTCATGTAGTGGACTGTAGGTTGTAGTGTAGTCATGTAGTGGACTGTAGGTTGTAGTGTAATCATGTAGTGGAATGTAGGTTGTAGTGTAGTCATGTAGTGGACTGTAGGTTGTAGTGTAGTCATGTAGCAGACTGTAGGTTACGGTGTAGTCATGTAGTGGACTGTGGGTTGTAGTGTAGTCCTGTAGTGGACTGTAGTTTGTAGTGTAGTCATGTAGTGGACTGTAGTTTGTAGTGTAGTCATGTAGTAGACTGTAGGTTGTAGTGTAGTCATGTAGTAGACTGGGTTGTAGTGTAGTCATGTAGTAGACTATAGGTTGTACTGTAGTCATGTAGTGGACTTTAGTTTGTAGTGTAGTCATGTAGTAGACTGTAGGTTGTAGTGTAGTCATGTAGTGGACTGTAGGTTGTACTCTAGTCATGTAGTAGACTTTAGGTTGTAGTGTAGTCATGTAGTAGACTATATGTTGTAGTGTAGTCATGTAGTGGACTGTAGTTTGTAGTGTAGTCATGTAGTGGACTGTAGGTTGTAGTGTAGTCATGTAGTGGACTGTAGGTTGTAGTGTAGTCATGTAGTAGATTGTAGGTTGTAGTGGACCTTAGGTTGTAGTGTAGTCATTTAGTAGACTGTAGGTTGTAGTGTAGTCATTTAGTAGACTGTAGGTTGTAGTGTAGTCCTGTAGTGGACTGTAGGTCGTAGTGTAGTCATGTAGTAGACTATAGGTTGTAGTGTAGTCATGTAGTGGACTGTAGGTTGTAGTGTAGTCATGTAGTAGACTGTAGGTTGTAGTGGACTGTAGGTTGTAGTGTAGTCATTTAGTAGACTGTAGGTTGTAGTGTAGTCCTGTAGTGGACTGTAGGTTGTAGTGTAGTCCTGTAGTGGACTGTAGGTTGTAGTGTAGTCAGGTAGTGGACTGTAGGTTGTAGTGTAGTCATGTAGTAGACTGTAGGTTGTAGTGTAGTCATTTAGTAGACTGGGTTGTAGTGTAGTCATGTAGTAGACTATAGGTTGTAGTGGACCTTAGGTTGTAGTGTAGTCATTTAGTGGACTGAGTTTGTAGTGTAGTCATGTAGTGGACTGTAGTTTGTAGTGTAGTCATGTAGTGGACTGTAGGTTGTAGTGTAGTCATGTAGTGGACTGTAGTTTGTAGTGTAGTCATGTAGTAGACTGTAGGTTGTAGTGTAGTCATGTAGTAGACTGGGTTGTAGTGTAGTCATGTAGTAGACTATAGGTTGTACTGTAGTCATGTAGTGGACTTTAGTTTGTAGTGTAGTCATGTAGCAGACTGTAGGTTACGGTGTAGTCATGTAGTGGACTGTAGGTTGTAGTGTAGTCATGTAGGAGACTGTAGGTTACGGTGTAGTCATGTAGTGGACTGTAGGTTGTAGTGTAGTCATGTAGTAGACTGTAGGTTGTAGTGTAGTCATGTAGCAGACTGTAGGTTACGGTGTAGTCATGTAGTGGACTGTAGGTTGTAGTGTAGTCATGTAGGAGACTAGGTTATGGTGTAGTCATATAGTGGACTGTAGTTTGTAGTGTAGTCATGTAGTAGACTGTAGGTTGTAGTGTAGTCATGTAGTGGACTGTAGGTTGTAGTCTAGTCATGTAGTGGACTGTAGGTTGTAGTGTAGTTTATTAGTAGACTATAGGTTCATGTAGTCATGTAGTGGACTGTAGGTTGTAGTGTAGTCATGTAGTGGACTGTAGGTTGTAGTGTAGTCATGTAGTGGACTGTAGGTTGTAGTGTAGTCATGTAGTGGACTGTAGTTTGTAGTGTAGTCATGTAGTAGACTATAGGTTGTAGTGTAGTCATGTAGTGGACTGTAGTTTGTAGTGTAGTCATGTAGTGGACTGTAGTTTGTAGTGTAGTCATGTAGTGGACTGTAGTTTGTAGTGTAGTCATGTAGTAGGTTGTAGTGTAGTCATGTAGTAGACTGGGTTGTAGTGTAGTCATGTAGTAGACTATAGGTTGTAGTGTAGTCCTGTAGTGGACTGTAGGTTGTAGTGTAGTCATGTAGTAGACTAGGTTGTAGTGTAGTCATTAGTAGACTGTAGGTTGTAGTGTAGTCAGGTAGTGGACTGTAGGTTGTAGTGTAGTCATGTAGTGGACTGTAGGTTGTAGTGTAGTCATGTAGCAGACTGTAGGTTACGGTGTAGTCATGTAGTGGACTGTAGGTTGTAGTGTAGTCATGTAGTGGACTGTAGGTTGTAGTGTAGTCATGTAGTGGACTGTACGTTGTAGTGTAGTCATGTAGTGGACTGTAGGTTGTAGTGTAGTCATGTAGTGGACTGTAGGTTGTAGTGTAGTCATGTAGTAGACTGTAGGTTGTAGTGGACCTTAGGTTGTAGTGTAGTCATTTAGTGGACTGTAGTTTGTAGTGTAGTCATGTAGTGGACTGTAGTTTGTAGTGTAGTCATGTAGTAGACTATAGGTTGTAGTGTAGTCATGTAGTGGACTGTAGTTTGTAGTGTAGTCATGTAGTGGACTGTAGTTTGTAGTGTAGTCATGTAGTGGACTGTAGGTTGTAGTGTAGTCATTTAGTAGACTGGGTTGTAGTGTAGTCATGTAGTGGACTGTAGTTTGTAGTGTAGTCATGTAGTAGACTGTAGGTTGTAGTGGACCTTAGGTTGTAGTGTAGTCATTTAGTGGACTGTAGTTTGTAGTGTAGTCATGTAGTGGACTGTAGTTTGTAGTGTAGTCATGTAGTAGACTATAGGTTGTAGTGTAGTCATGTAGTGGACTGTAGTTTGTAGTGTAGTCATGTAGTGGACTGTAGTTTGTAGTGTAGTCATGTAGTGGACTGTAGGTTGTAGTGTAGTCATTTAGTAGACTGGGTTGTAGTGTAGTCATGTAGTGGAGTTTGTAGTGTAGTCATGTAGTGGACTGTAGGTTGTAGTGTAGTCATGTAGTAGACTAGGTTGTAGTGTAGTCATGTAGTAGACTGTAGGTTGTAGTGTAGTCATGTAGTGGACTGTAGTTTGTAGTGTAGTCATGTAGTGGACTGTAGTTTGTAGTGTAGTCATGTAGTGGACTGTAGTTTGTAGTGTAGTCATGTAGTAGACTGTAGGTTGTAGTGTAGTCATGTAGTAGACTGGGTTGTAGTGTAGTCATGTAGTAGACTATAGGTTGTACTGTAGTCATGTAGTGGACTTTAGTTTGTAGTGTAGTCATGTAGTAGACTGTAGGTTGTAGTCTAGTCATGTAGTAGACTTTAGGTTGTAGTGTAGTCATGTAGTAGACTATAGGTTGTAGTGTAGTCATGTAGTGGACTGTAGTTTGTAGTGTAGTCATGTAGTGGACTGTAGGTTGTAGTGTAGTCATGTAGTGGACTGGAGGTTGTAGTGTAGTCATGTAGTAGACTGTGGGTTGTAGTGGACCTTAGGTTGTAGTGTAGTCATTTAGTAGACTGTAGGTTGTAGTGTAGTCCTGTAGTGGACTGTAGGTTGTAGTGTAGTCCTGTAGTGGATTGTAGGTTGTAGTGTAGTCATGTAGTAGACTGTAGGTTGTAGTGTAGTCATGTAGCAGACTGTAGGTTACGGTGTAGTCATGTAGTGGACTGTAGGTTGTAGTGTAGTCATGTAGGAGACTAGGTTATGGTGTAGTCATATAGTGGACTGTAGGTTGTAGTGTAGTCATGTAGTAGACTGTAGGTTGTAGTGTAGTCATGTAGAGGACTGTAGGTTGTAGTCTAGTCATGTAGTGGACTGTAGGTTGTAGTGTAGTCATGTAGTAGACTATAGGTTGTAGTGTAGTCATGTCGTGGACTGTAGGTTGTAGTGTAGTCATGTAGTGGACTGTAGGTTGTAGTGTAGTCATGTAGTGGACTGTAGGTTGTAGTGTAGTCATGTAGTGGACTGTAGGTTGTAGTGTAATCATGTAGTGGAATGTAGGTTGTAGTGTAGTCATGTAGTGGACTGTAGGTTGTAGTGTAGTCATGTAGCAGACTGTAGGTTATGGTGTAGTCATGTAGTGGACTGTGGGTTGTAGTGTAGTCCTGTAGTGGACTGTAGTTTGTAGTGTAGTCATGTAGTGGACTGTAGTTTGTAGTGTAGTCATGTAGTAGACTGTAGGTTGTAGTGTAGTCATGTAGTAGACTGGGTTGTAGTGTAGTCATGTAGTAGACTATAGGTTGTACTGTAGTCATGTAGTGGACTTTAGTTTGTAGTGTAGTCATGTAGTAGACTGTAGGTTGTAGTGTAGTCATGTAGTGGACTGTAGGTTGTACTCTAGTCATGTAGTAGACTTTAGGTTGTAGTGTAGTCATGTAGTAGACTATATGTTGTAGTGTAGTCATGTAGTGGACTGTAGTTTGTAGTGTAGTCATGTAGTGGACTGTAGGTTGTAGTGTAGTCATGTAGTGGACTGTAGGTTGTAGTGTAGTCATGTAGTAGATTGTAGGTTGTAGTGGACCTTAGGTTGTAGTGTAGTCATTTAGTAGACTGTAGGTTGTAGTGTAGTCATTTAGTAGACTGTAGGTTGTAGTGTAGTCCTGTAGTGGACTGTAGGTCGTAGTGTAGTCATGTAGTAGACTATAGGTTGTAGTGTAGTCATGTAGTGGACTGTAGGTTGTAGTGTAGTCATGTAGTAGACTGTAGGTTGTAGTGGACTGTAGGTTGTAGTGTAGTCATTTAGTAGACTGTAGGTTGTAGTGTAGTCCTGTAGTGGACTGTAGGTTGTAGTGTAGTCCTGTAGTGGACTGTAGGTTGTAGTGTAGTCATGTAGTAGACTGTAGTGGACTGTAGGTTGTAGTGTAGTCATGTAGTAGACTGTAGTGGTTAGGTTGTAGTGTAGTCATTTAGTGGACTGAGTTTGTAGTGTAGTCATGTAGTAGACTGTAGGTTGTAGTGTAGTCATGTAGTAGACTGGGTTGTAGTGTAGTCATGTAGTAGACTATAGGTTGTACTGTAGTCATGTAGTGGACTTTAGTTTGTAGTGTAGTCATGTAGTAGACTGTAGGTTGTAGTGTAGTCATGTAGTGGACTGTAGGTTGTAGTCTAGTCATGTAGTAGACTTTAGGTTGTAGTGTAGTCATGTAGTAGACTATAGGTTGCAGTGTAGTCATGTAGTAGACTATAGGTTGTAGTGTAGTCATGTAGTGGACTGTAGTTTGTAGTGTAGTCATGTAGTGGACTGTAGTTTGTAGTGTAGTCATGTAGTGGACTGTAGGTTGTAGTGTGTAGACTGGGTTGTAGTGTAGTCATGTAGTAGACTGTAGGTTGTAGTAGTCATGTAGTAGACTGTAGGTCATAGTGTAGTCATGTAGTAGACTGGGTTGTAGTGTAGTCATGTAGTAGACTATAGGTTGTACTGTAGTCATGTAGTGGACTTTAGTTTGTAGTGTAGTCATGTAGCAGACTGTAGGTTACGGTGTAGTCATGTAGTGGACTGTAGGTTGTAGTGTAGTCATGTAGGAGACTGTAGGTTACGGTGTAGTCATGTAGTGGACTGTAGGTTGTAGTGTAGTCATGTAGTAGACTGTAGGTTGTAGTGTAGTCATGTAGCAGACTGTAGGTTACGGTGTAGTCATGTAGTGGACTGTAGGTTGTAGTGTAGTCATGTAGGAGACTAGGTTATGGTGTAGTCATATAGTGGACTGTAGTTTGTAGTGTAGTCATGTAGTAGACTGTAGGTTGTAGTGTAGTCATGTAGTGGACTGTAGGTTGTAGTCTAGTCATGTAGTGGACTGTAGGTTGTAGTGTAGTTTATGTAGTAGACTATAGGTTGTAGTGTAGTCATGTAGTGGACTGTAGGTTGTAGTGTAGTCATGTAGTGGACTGTAGGTTGTAGTGTAGTCATGTAGTGGACTGTAGGTTGTAGTGTAGTCATGTAGTGGACTGTAGTTTGTAGTGTAGTCATGTAGTAGACTATAGGTTGTAGTGTAGTCATGTAGTGGACTGTAGTTTGTAGTGTAGTCATGTAGTGGACTGTAGTTTGTAGTGTAGTCATGTAGTGGACTGTAGTTTGTAGTGTAGTCATGTAGTAGGTTGTAGTGTAGTCATGTAGTAGACTGGGTTGTAGTGTAGTCATGTAGTAGACTATAGGTTGTAGTGTAGTCCTGTAGTGGACTGTAGGTTGTAGTGTAGTCATGTAGTAGACTAGGTTGTAGTGTAGTCATGTAGTAGACTGTAGGTTGTAGTGTAGTCAGGTAGTGGACTGTAGGTTGTAGTGTAGTCATGTAGTGGACTGTAGGTTGTAGTGTAGTCATGTAGCAGACTGTAGGTTACGGTGTAGTCATGTAGTGGACTGTAGGTTGTAGTGTAGTCATGTAGTGGACTGTAGGTTGTAGTGTAGTCATGTAGTGGACTGTACGTTGTAGTGTAGTCATGTAGTGGACTGTAGGTTGTAGTGTAGTCATGTAGTGGACTGTAGGTTGTAGTGTAGTCATGTAGTAGACTGTAGGTTGTAGTGGACCTTAGGTTGTAGTGTAGTCATTTAGTGGACTGTAGTTTGTAGTGTAGTCATGTAGTGGACTGTAGTTTGTAGTGTAGTCATGTAGTAGACTATAGGTTGTAGTGTAGTCATGTAGTGGACTGTAGTTTGTAGTGTAGTCATGTAGTGGACTGTAGTTTGTAGTGTAGTCATGTAGTGGACTGTAGGTTGTAGTGTAGTCATTTAGTAGACTGGGTTGTAGTGTAGTCATGTAGTGGACTGTAGTTTGTAGTGTAGTCATGTAGTAGACTGTAGGTTGTAGTGGACCTTAGGTTGTAGTGTAGTCATTTAGTGGACTGTAGTTTGTAGTGTAGTCATGTAGTGGACTGTAGTTTGTAGTGTAGTCATGTAGTAGACTATAGGTTGTAGTGTAGTCATGTAGTGGACTGTAGTTTGTAGTGTAGTCATGTAGTGGACTGTAGTTTGTAGTGTAGTCATGTAGTGGACTGTAGGTTGTAGTGTAGTCATTTAGTAGACTGGGTTGTAGTGTAGTCATGTAGTGGACTGTAGTTTGTAGTGTAGTCATGTAGTGGACTGTAGGTTGTAGTGTAGTCATGTAGTAGACTAGGTTGTAGTGTAGTCATGTAGTAGACTGTAGGTTGTAGTGTAGTCATGTAGTGGACTGTAGTTTGTAGTGTAGTCATGTAGTGGACTGTAGTTTGTAGTGTAGTCATGTAGTGGACTGTAGTTTGTAGTGTAGTCATGTAGTAGACTGTAGGTTGTAGTGTAGTCATGTAGTAGACTGGGTTGTAGTGTAGTCATGTAGTAGACTATAGGTTGTACTGTAGTCATGTAGTGGACTTTAGTTTGTAGTGTAGTCATGTAGTAGACTGTAGGTTGTAGTCTAGTCATGTAGTAGACTTTAGGTTGTAGTGTAGTCATGTAGTAGACTATAGGTTGTAGTGTAGTCATGTAGTGGACTGTAGTTTGTAGTGTAGTCATGTAGTGGACTGTAGGTTGTAGTGTAGTCATGTAGTGGACTGGAGGTTGTAGTGTAGTCATGTAGTAGACTGTGGGTTGTAGTGGACCTTAGGTTGTAGTGTAGTCATTTAGTAGACTGTAGGTTGTAGTGTAGTCCTGTAGTGGACTGTAGGTTGTAGTGTAGTCCTGTAGTGGATTGTAGGTTGTAGTGTAGTCATGTAGTAGACTGTAGGTTGTAGTGTAGTCATGTAGCAGACTGTAGGTTACGGTGTAGTCATGTAGTGGACTGTAGGTTGTAGTGTAGTCATGTAGGAGACTAGGTTATGGTGTAGTCATATAGTGGACTGTAGGTTGTAGTGTAGTCATGTAGTAGACTGTAGGTTGTAGTGTAGTCATGTAGAGGACTGTAGGTTGTAGTCTAGTCATGTAGTGGACTGTAGGTTGTAGTGTAGTCATGTAGTAGACTATAGGTTGTAGTGTAGTCATGTCGTGGACTGTAGGTTGTAGTGTAGTCATGTAGTGGACTGTAGGTTGTAGTGTAGTCATGTAGTGGACTGTAGGTTGTAGTGTAGTCATGTAGTGGACTGTAGGTTGTAGTGTAATCATGTAGTGGAATGTAGGTTGTAGTGTAGTCATGTAGTGGACTGTAGGTTGTAGTGTAGTCATGTAGCAGACTGTAGGTTATGGTGTAGTCATGTAGTGGACTGTGGGTTGTAGTGTAGTCCTGTAGTGGACTGTAGTTTGTAGTGTAGTCATGTAGTGGACTGTAGTTTGTAGTGTAGTCATGTAGTAGACTGTAGGTTGTAGTGTAGTCATGTAGTAGACTGGGTTGTAGTGTAGTCATGTAGTAGACTATAGGTTGTACTGTAGTCATGTAGTGGACTTTAGTTTGTAGTGTAGTCATGTAGTAGACTGTAGGTTGTAGTGTAGTCATGTAGTGGACTGTAGGTTGTACTCTAGTCATGTAGTAGACTTTAGGTTGTAGTGTAGTCATGTAGTAGACTATATGTTGTAGTGTAGTCATGTAGTGGACTGTAGTTTGTAGTGTAGTCATGTAGTGGACTGTAGGTTGTAGTGTAGTCATGTAGTGGACTGTAGGTTGTAGTGTAGTCATGTAGTAGATTGTAGGTTGTAGTGGACCTTAGGTTGTAGTGTAGTCATTTAGTAGACTGTAGGTTGTAGTGTAGTCATTTAGTAGACTGTAGGTTGTAGTGTAGTCCTGTAGTGGACTGTAGGTTGTAGTGTAGTCATGTAGTAGACTATAGGTTGTAGTGTAGTCATGTAGTGGACTGTAGGTTGTAGTGTAGTCATGTAGTAGACTGTAGGTTGTAGTGGACTGTAGGTTGTAGTGTAGTCATTTAGTAGACTGTAGGTTGTAGTGTAGTCCTGTAGTGGACTGTAGGTTGTAGTGTAGTCCTGTAGTGGACTGTAGGTTGTAGTGTAGTCATGTAGTAGACTGTAGGTTGTAGTGTAGTCATTAGTAGAGGTTGTAGTGTAGTCATGTAGTAGACTGTAGGTTGTAGTGTAGTCATTTAGTGGACTAGTGGACTGGACTGTAGTTTGTAGTGTAGTCATGTAGTGGACTGTAGGTTGTAGTGTAGTCATGTAGTGGACTGTAGTTTGTAGTGTAGTCATGTAGTAGACTGTAGGTTGTAGTGTAGTCATGTAGTAGACTGGGTTGTAGTGTAGTCATGTAGTAGACTTAGGTTTGTACTGAGTCATGTAGTGGACTTTAGTTTGTAGTGTAGTCATGTAGTAGACTGTAGGTTGTAGTGTAGTCTGTAGGTTGTATGTCATGTAGTAGACTTTAGGTTGTAGTGTAGTCATGTAGTAGACTATAGGTTCAGTGTAGTGTAGTAGACTATAGGTTGTAGTGTAGTAGTGGACTGTAGTTTGTAGTGTAGTCATGTAGTGGACTGTAGTTTGTAGTGTAGTCATGTAGGTTGTAGTGACTAGTAGACTGGGTTGTAGTGTAGTCATGTAGTTTGTAGGACTGTAGGACTTAGGTTGTAGTGTAGTCATGTAGTAGACTTAGTGGACTGGTTTGTAGTGTAGTCATGTAGTAGACTAGTGTAGTCATGTAGTGGACTGTAGGTTGTAGTGTAGTCTGTAGTTTGTAGTGTAGTCATGTAGTGGACTAGGTTGTAGTGGTCATTTAGTAGACTGGGTTGTAGTGTAGTCATGTAGTGGACTGTAGTTTGTAGTGTAGTCATGTAGTGGACTGTAGGTTGTAGTGTAGTCATGTAGTAGACTAGGTTGTAGTGTAGTCATGTAGTAGACTGTAGGTTGTAGTGTAGTCATGTAGTGGACTGTAGTTTGTAGTGTAGTCATGTAGTGGACTGTAGTTTGTAGTGTAGTCATGTAGTGGACTGTAGGTTGTAGTGTAGTCATGTAGTAGACTGTAGGTTGTAGTGTAGTCACTTGTAGTGTAGTCATGTAGTAGACTATAGGTTGTACTGTAGTCATGTAGTGGACTTTAGTTTGTAGTGTAGTCATGTAGTAGACTGTAGGTTGTAGTCTAGTCATGTAGTAGACTTTAGGTTGTAGTGTAGTCATGTAGTAGACTATAGGTTGTAGTGTAGTCATGTAGTGGACTGTAGTTTGGAGTCATGTAGTGGACTGTAGGTTGTAGTGTAGTCATGTAGTGGACTGAGGTTTAGTGTAGTCATGTAGTAGACTGTGGGTTGTAGTGGACTTAGGTTGTAGTGTAGTCATTTAGTAGACTGTAGGTTGTAGTGTAGTCCTGTAGTGGACTGTAGGTTGTAGTGTAGTCATGTAGTGGATTGTAGGTTGTAGTGTAGTCATGTAGTAGACTGTAGGTTGTAGTGTAGTCAGACTGTAGGTTACGGTGTAGTCATGTAGTGGACTGTAGGTTGTAGTGTAGTCATGTGTGGTGTAGTCATATAGTGGACTGTAGGTTGTAGGTTAGTAGACTGTAGGTTGTAGTAGTCATGTAGTGGACTGTAGGTTGTAGTCTAGTCATGTAGTGGACTGTAGGTTGTAGTGTAGTCATGTAGTAGACTATAGGTTGTAGTGTAGTGTAGTCATGTAGTGGACTGTAGGTTGTAGTGTAGTCATGTAGTGGACTGTAGGTTGTAGTGTAGTCATGTAGTGGACTGTAGGTTGTAGTGTAATCATGTAGTGGAATAGGTTGTAGTGTAGTCATGTAGTGGACTGTAGGTTGTAGTGTAGTCATGTAGCAGACTGTAGTGGACTAGTGGAGGTTGTAGTGTAGTCATGTAGTGGACTGTAGTTTGTAGTGTAGTCATGTAGTGGACTTTAGTTTGTAGTGTAGTCATGTAGTAGACTAGTCATGTAGTGGACTGTAGGTTGTACTCTAGTCATGTAGTAGACTTTAGGTTGTAGTGTAGTCATGTAGTAGACTATATGTTGTAGTGTAGTCATGTAGTGGACTGTAGTTTGTAGTGTAGTCATGTAGTGGACTGTAGGTTGTAGTGTAGTCATGTAGTGGACAGTGTAGTCATGTAGTAGATTGTAGGTTGTAGTGGACCTTAGGTTGTAGTGTAGTCATTTGTAGACTGTAGGTTGTAGTGTAGTCATTTAGTAGACTGTAGGTTGTAGTGTAGTCCTGTAGTGGACTGTAGGTCGTAGTGTAGTCATGTAGTAGACTATAGGTTGTAGTGTAGTCATGTAGTGGACTGTAGGTTGTAGTGTAGTCATGTAGTAGACTGTAGGTTGTAGTGTAGTCATGTAGTGGACTGTAGGTTGTAGTGTAGTCATGTAGTGGACTGTAGGTTGTAGTGTAGTCAGGTAGTGGACTGTAGGTTGTAGTGTAGTCATGTAGGTTGTGTGACTAGTAGTTGTAGTGTAGTCATGTAGTAGACTATAGGTTGTAGTGGTTAGGTTGTAGTGTAGTCAGTGGACTGTAGTTTGTGGACTGTGGACTGGTTTGTAGTGTAGTCATGTAGTGGACTGTAGGTTGTAGTGTAGTCATGTAGTGGACTGTAGTTTGTAGTGTAGTCATGTAGTAGACTGTAGGTTGTAGTGTAGTCATGTAGTAGACTGGGTTGTAGTGTAGTCATGTAGTAGACTATAGGTTGTACTGTAGTCATGTAGTGGACTTTAGTTTGTAGTGTAGTCATGTAGTAGACTGTAGGTTGTAGTGTAGTCATGTAGTGGACTGTAGGTTGTAGTCTAGTCATGTAGTAGACTTTAGGTTGTAGTGTAGTCATGTAGTAGAGGTTGCAGTGTAGTCATGTAGTTGTAGTTTGTAGTGTAGTCATGTAGTGGACTGTAGGTTGTTGTAGTCATGTAGTGGACTGGAGGTTGTAGTGTAGTCATGTAGTAGACTGTAGGTTGTAGTGGACCTTAGGTTGTAGTAGTCATTTAGTCAGTCCTGTAGTGGACTGTAGGTTGTTGTAGTCCTGTAGTCAGTGTAGTCATGTAGTAGACTGTAGGTTGTAGTGTAGTCATTTAGTAGACTGGGTTGTAGTGTAGTCATGTAGTGGACTGTAGTTTGTAGTGTAGTCATGTAGTAGACTGTAGGTTGTGTGTAGTCATGTAGCAGACTGTAGGTTTGTAGTCATGTAGTGGACTGTAGGTTGTAGTGTAGTCATGTAGGAGACTATAGGTTGTAGTGTAGTCATTTAGTAGACTGTAGGTTGTAGTGTAGTCCTGTAGTGGACATAGTCAGTGCAGACTGTAGGTTACGGTGTAGTCATGTAGTGGACTGTAGGTTGTAGTGTAGTCATGTAGGAGACTGTAGGTTGGTTGTAGGTTGTAGTGTAGTCATTTAGTAGACTGTAGGTTGTAGTGTAGTCAGGTAGTGGACTGTAGGTTGTAGTGTAGTCATGTAGTAGACTGTAGTCATTTAGTAGACTGTAGGTTGTAGTGACCTTAGGTTGTAGTGTAGTCATTTAGTGGACTGTAGTTTGTAGTGTAGTCATGTAGTGGAGAGTTTGTAGTGTAGGTAGTAGACTATAGGTTGTAGTGTAGTCATGTAGTGGACTGTAGTTTGTAGTGTAGTCATGTAGTGGACTGTAGTTTGTAGTGTAGTCATGTAGTGGACTGTAGGTTGTAGTGTAGTCATTTAGTAGACTGGGTTGTAGTGTAGTCATGTAGTGGACTGTAGTTTGTAGTGTAGTCATGTAGTGGACTGTAGGTTGTAGTGTAGTCATGTAGTAGACTAGGTTGTAGTGTAGTCATGTAGTAGACTGTAGGTTGTAGTGTAGTCATGTAGTGGACTGTAGTTTGTAGTGTAGTCATGTAGTGGACTGTAGTTTGTAGTGTAGTCATGTAGTGGACTGTAGTTTGTAGTGTAGTCATGTAGTAGACTGTAGGTTGTAGTGTAGTCATGTAGTAGACTGGGTTGTAGTGTAGTCATGTAGTAGACTATAGGTTGTACTGTAGTCATGTAGTGGACTTTAGTTTGTAGTGTAGTCATGTAGTAGACTGTAGGTTGTAGTCTAGTCATGTAGTAGACTTTAGGTTGTAGTGTAGTCATGTAGTAGACTATAGGTTGTAGTGTAGTCATGTAGTGGACTGTAGTTTGTAGTGTAGTCATGTAGTGGACTGTAGGTTGTAGTGTAGTCATGTAGTGGACTGGAGGTTGTAGTGTAGTCATGTAGTAGACTGTGGGTTGTAGTGGACCTTAGGTTGTAGTGTAGTCATTTAGTAGACTGTAGGTTGTAGTGTAGTCCTGTAGTGGACTGTAGGTTGTAGTGTAGTCCTGTAGTGGATTGTAGGTTGTAGTGTAGTCATGTAGTAGACTGTAGGTTGTAGTGTAGTCATGTAGCAGACTGTAGGTTACGGTGTAGTCATGTAGTGGACTGTAGGTTGTAGTGTAGTCATGTAGGAGACTAGGTTATGGTGTAGATAGTGGACTGTAGGTTGTAGTGTAGTCAGTAGTAGACTGTATGTAGTCATGTAGAGGACTGTAGGTTGTAGTCTAGTCATGTAGTGGACTGTAGGTTGTAGTGTAGTCATGTAGTAGACTATAGGTTGTAGTGTAGTCATGTCGTGGACTGTAGGTTGTAGTGTAGTCATGTAGTGGACTGTAGGTTGTAGTGTAGTCATGTAGTGGACTGTAGGTTGTAGTGTAGTCATGTAGTGGACTGTAGGTTGTAGTGTTAGTGGAAAAATGTAGGTTGTAGTGTAGTCATGTAGTGGACTGTAGGTTGTAGTGTCATGTAGCAGACTGTAGGTTACGGTGTAGTCATGTAGTTGTGGGTTGTAGTGTAGTCCTTTAGTGGACTGTAGTTTGTAGTGTAGTCATGTAGTGGACTTTAGTTTGTAGTGTAGTCATGTAGTAGACTGTAGTAGTCATTTAGTGGACTGTAGTTTGTAGTGTAGTCATGTAGTGGACTGTAGTTTGTGTAGTGTTAGACTATAGGTTGTAGTGTAGTCATGTAGTGGACTGTAGTTTGTAGTGTAGTCATGTAGTGGACTGTAGTTTGTAGTGTAGTCATGTAGTGGACTGTAGGTTGTAGTGTAGTCATTTAGTAGACTGGGTTGTAGTGTAGTCATGTAGTGGACTGTAGTTTGTAGTGTAGTCATGTAGTGGACTGTAGGTTGTAGTGTAGTCATGTAGTAGACTAGGTTGTAGTGTAGTCATGTAGTAGACTGTAGGTTGTAGTGTAGTCATGTAGTGGACTGTAGTTTGTAGTGTAGTCATGTAGTGGACTGTAGTTTGTAGTGTAGTCATGTAGTGGACTGTAGTTTGTAGTGTAGTCATGTAGTAGACTGTAGGTTGTAGTGTAGTCATGTAGTAGACTGGGTTGTAGTGTAGTCATGTAGTAGACTATAGGTTGTACTGTAGTCATGTAGTGGACTTTAGTTTGTAGTGTAGTCATGTAGTAGACTGTAGGTTGTAGTCTAGTCATGTAGTAGACTTTAGGTTGTAGTGTAGTCATGTAGTAGACTATAGGTTGTAGTGTAGTCATGTAGTGGACTGTAGTTTGTAGTGTAGTCATGTAGTGGACTGTAGGTTGTAGTGTAGTCATGTAGTGGACTGGAGGTTGTAGTGTAGTCATGTAGTAGACTGTGGGTTGTAGTGGACCTTAGGTTGTAGTGTAGTCATTTAGTAGACTGTAGGTTGTAGTGTAGTCCTGTAGTGGACTGTAGGTTGTAGTGTAGTCCTGTAGTGGATTGTAGGTTGTAGTGTAGTCATGTAGTAGACTGTAGGTTGTAGTGTAGTCATGTAGCAGACTGTAGGTTACGGTGTAGTCATGTAGTGGACTGTAGGTTGTAGTGTAGTCATGTAGGAGACTAGGTTATGGTGTAGTCATATAGTGGACTGTAGGTTGTAGTGTAGTCATGTAGTAGACTGTAGGTTGTAGTGTAGTCATGTAGAGGACTGTAGGTTGTAGTCTAGTCATGTAGTGGACTGTAGGTTGTAGTGTAGTCATGTAGTAGACTATAGGTTGTAGTGTAGTCATGTCGTGGACTGTAGGTTGTAGTGTAGTCATGTAGTGGACTGTAGGTTGTAGTGTAGTCATGTAGTGGACTGTAGGTTGTAGTGTAGTCATGTAGTGGACTGTAGGTTGTAGTGTAATCATGTAGTGGAATGTAGGTTGTAGTGTAGTCATGTAGTGGACTGTAGGTTGTAGTGTAGTCATGTAGCAGACTGTAGGTTACGGTGTAGTCATGTAGTGGACTGTGGGTTGTAGTGTAGTCCTGTAGTGGACTGTAGTTTGTAGTGTAGTCATGTAGTGGACTTTAGTTTGTAGTGTAGTCATGTAGTAGACTGTAGGTTGTAGTGTAGTCATGTAGTGGACTGTAGGTTGTACTCTAGTCATGTAGTAGACTTTAGGTTGTAGTGTAGTCATGTAGTAGACTATATGTTGTAGTGTAGTCATGTAGTGGACTGTAGTTTGTAGTGTAGTCATGTAGTGGACTGTAGGTTGTAGTGTAGTCATGTAGTGGACTGTAGGTTGTAGTGTAGTCATGTAGTAGATTGTAGGTTGTAGTGGACCTTAGGTTGTAGTGTAGTCATTTAGTAGACTGTAGGTTGTAGTGTAGTCATTTAGTAGACTGTAGGTTGTAGTGTAGTCCTGTAGTGGACTGTAGGTCGTAGTGTAGTCATGTAGTAGACTATAGGTTGTAGTGTAGTCATGTAGTGGACTGTAGGTTGTAGTGTAGTCATGTAGTAGACTGTAGGTTGTAGTGTAGTCATTTAGTAGACTGTAGGTTGTAGTGTAGTCCTGTAGTGGACTGTAGGTTGTAGTGTAGTCCTGTAGTGGACTGTAGGTTGTAGTGTAGTCAGGTAGTGGACTGTAGGTTGTAGTGTAGTCATGTAGTAGACTGTAGGTTGTAGTGTAGTCATTTAGTAGACTGGGTTGTAGTGTAGTCATGTAGTAGACTATAGGTTGTAGTGGACCTTAGGTTGTAGTGTAGTCATTTAGTGGACTGAGTTTGTAGTGTAGTCATGTAGTGGACTGTAGTTTGTAGTGTAGTCATGTAGTGGACTGTAGGTTGTAGTGTAGTCATGTAGTGGACTGTAGTTTGTAGTGTAGTCATGTAGTAGACTGTAGGTTGTAGTGTAGTCATGTAGTAGACTGGGTTGTAGTGTAGTCATGTAGTAGACTATAGGTTGTACTGTAGTCATGTAGTGGACTTTAGTTTGTAGTGTAGTCATGTAGTAGACTGTAGGTTGTAGTGTAGTCATGTAGTGGACTGTAGGTTGTAGTCTAGTCATGTAGTAGACTTTAGGTTGTAGTGTAGTCATGTAGTAGACTATAGGTTGCAGTGTAGTCATGTAGTGGACTGTAGTTTGTAGTGTAGTCATGTAGTGGACTGTAGGTTGAAGTGTAGTCATGTAGTGGACTGGAGGTTGTAGTGTAGTCATGTAGTAGACTGTAGGTTGTAGTGGACCTTAGGTTGTAGTGTAGTCATTTAGTAGACTGTAGGTTGTAGTGTAGTCCTGTAGTGGACTGTAGGTTGTAGTGTAGTCCTGTAGTGGATTGTAGGTTGTAGTGTAGTCATGTAGTAGACTGTAGGTTGTAGTGTAGTCATTTAGTAGACTGGGTTGTAGTGTAGTCATGTAGTGGACTGTAGTTTGTAGTGTAGTCATGTAGTAGACTGTAGGTTGTAGTGTAGTCATGTAGCAGACTGTAGGTTACGGTGTAGTCATGTAGTGGACTGTAGGTTGTAGTGTAGTCATGTAGGAGACTGTAGGTTGTAGTGGACTGTAGGTTGTAGTGTAGTCATTTAGTAGACTGTAGGTTGTAGTGTAGTCCTGTAGTGGACTGTAGGTTGTAGTGTAGTCATGTAGCAGACTGTAGGTTACGGTGTAGTCATGTAGTGGACTGTAGGTTGTAGTGTAGTCATGTAGGAGACTGTAGGTTGTAGTGGACTGTAGGTTGTAGTGTAGTCATTTAGTAGACTGTAGGTTGTAGTGTAGTCAGGTAGTGGACTGTAGGTTGTAGTGTAGTCATGTAGTAGACTGTAGGTTGTAGTGTAGTCATTTAGTAGACTGGGTTGTAGTGTAGTCATGTAGTAGACTATAGGTTGTAGTGGACCTTAGGTTGTAGTGTAGTCATTTAGTGTACTGAGTTTGTAGTGTAGTCATGTAGTGGACTGTAGTTTGTAGTGTAGTCATGTAGTGGACTGTAGTTTGTAGTGTAGTCATGTAGTGGACTGTAGTTTGTAGTGTAGTCATGTATGTGGACGGACCACTAGAGGGCAGGCTGGGCTCATGGATAGTTGCCCAACAGAGCCTGGGAGACAAGGTAACCAGAGTCAATTAAGCACAGCTGACGGTACTAATGAGATACTATCCTTCCCCTATAAAAGAGAGAATGGAACCAGAAGAGGAGGGGGAAACTATCTCTGGAAGATGGCCACCGAGAGAGAGAAGCTGTGCTGAAAGAACCACTAAGACGGTGACAAAACCGTGATTTATGTTTGTTGTAGTTTAAAGATTATCCTATTGTGTTCTTGTTTCATCTGGAGAAGAAGATGTGTGTTTTTCCTTGGAAGATTTTTCATTGATTATGTTTGAATGTTTTTGTTGACAAAATACTCTCAATAGAGAACCGTGTTCAATCAGAAAACCTTTTCCTGACTCGTTTATTCCACCTTCCCGCTTTAGAGTGACGCCTAATTACTTGGTACGCTCACATTGGTGGAGGATGCGGGTATTAGGTGGACGAGTGACACAAGGATAAGTGAGTAAATCAAGATTCTTCCAGTAGACCTGGAGGAACCATTCAAGAACAATGGATAACGCCCTACTACAACAATTGATCACGGCACAGCGGACAACCATAGAACTCCTGCAACAACAGCTGAACCGACTAGAAGAACCTAGAGTTAAGCCAAGAGCGGCTGCTCACGCCATCTTACCTCGTCTCTCCAAGGAGGATGATATTGAGGCCTTCCTCATGACCTTCGAAAGGACGGCCACCTTGGAAGAGTGGCCGCCCACAGAATGGGCGAGCGCATTAGCCTCTTTTGACCGGGGTGGCTCAGGAAGCCTATTTTGACCTGGATTCCCACGAAGCTGCGGACTATGGGCGACTAAAAACCGAGATCCTGTCCCGGTACCAGCTGACTGCCAGAGATAGGGCTGTAAAGTTCCATCAATGGACCTATACAGCTGATCAACCTGTCCGTGCCCAGATCTTCGCCTTAATACGACTGTGAAACAGTGGCTAGAACCTGGAAAGGGAGTAGGACATGTGATAGAGACTCTCGTAGTGGACAAGATATTGAGAGAATTACCCAGTGACTTAAAAAGGGTTGTGGGGCAAGCCAACCCGTTGTCAGCCGACGACATAGCCCAGGCGGTGGAAACATATCGGTCTACAGGGGAGTTGTTAAAAAGTGACAAGGAGGAACGGAAGGAGTCTTGCAATCCCGTACCACGACTCACCCCGGCGCGCTCGCCACCGAAACGTCCAAGCCCCTCCCGGAGGTGGGAGAAGTCAGCCACCACACAGCAGGGTCGGTGTTATAAATGTCAGTCTCCCAACCATTATGCCCCACAATGTCCTAGCAAGGATGAGCCCATGGTCACGGAGTCATCACTGCCTACCCCCACACATTCCGTTTTGAGGGGGCAGGATCAACACTGTTGGTTAGCAGAGATAGCTCCAGCCTCAGAGATTCCGGTGCAAGTCGAAGGACAAGATGTGGTAGCTATTCTCGACTCGGGAAGTATGGTTACGTTAGTAGAGGAGCGGATGGTGACCTCCGCAACACTGCTACCAGACAAAGTAGCCGTATCCTGTATCCATGGAGACACCCACTATTACCCCACTGTGAATCTGCCTATTCTCACTCCAAAAGGAAGGTGTACAGTCAGGGCCGGGAAAGTGCCGCAGCTGAAGGTGCCATTATTGATCGGGAGAGACTGTCCCTTATATAAGGAGCTGGCAGATGACGTTATGCACGGGAAGAAGGGGGACAGGAAAGAAGAGAAAATCCAAGCCCGAGGTAGTAGTCCTACAAGGAGACGTAGTCCGCGTCCCCGTCCTCTGCAGCAGAGGAAGAAATAGCGACCCAACGTTTACGACAGATATTCCAAGAAACCACCGATGAAGACACATGTGAAGGGCTATACACAACGCAGGAAGGAAGGAGCAACCAGGCGTTAAGGGATATATTTGAAGCTCCATCCGAGGAGGGAACCTGGAAGGGATTCTCCTCGGTCACCCCTGATGGGGATGTGGAACAACCTCCACATCCCTCTACCGAGGTCGACCTGCCCCAGGAATTAAAGGGACAGTTCGGCACCTCGCAGCATAGAGACCCAGACCTAAGGGAGGCCATGAGAAAGGTGAAGGTGATCGACGGGAGGAACGTCGACGGATCAGGTGAGCCCCCTCTTCCTTACTATGCAATCAGGCGGGGTCTCTTATACTGGGTCGTACGACGAAGGGGGGAAAACCAGGAATTACTAATGGTGCTTAGGCCATACAGAGATACAGTTCTACAGTTAGCCCATTCCCACGTCCTAGGAGGACACCTGGCACGAGACAAGACTATTGACAGAATCATGCAGAGATTCTATTGGCCCCGGGTCACCCGGGATGTGGCCAGGTATTGTAAGACGTGTGATCAATGTCAACGTACAGCCCCACGGCCACACCTACGTAACCCTTTGATTCCTCTCCCCATCATAGAGACTCCCTTTGAACGCATAGCTATGGACCTCGTAGGACCCCTCCCAAAATCCGCCAGAGGACACGAGTACATCCTAGTGGTTATAGATTACGCTACCAAGTTCCCGGAGGCCATACCCCTGCGTAACATGTCGTCAAAGGGAATTGCCAAGGAGTTATTCCTGATGTTCTCTCGTGTGGGCCTCCCCAAGACTATCTTGACTGATCAAGGAACCCCGTTCATATCCCGGTTGATGAAGGACTTGTGTCGGTTATATCAGGTTCAACAGATACGTACAAGCATATTCCACCCTCAAACAGACGGGTTGTGTGAACGCTTGAACAAAACGATAAAAAGCATGTTGAGAAGGGTGGTGTCCCGAGATGGGAAAAACTGGGACATGCTTCTCCCACACTTAATGTTTGCCCTGCGAGAAGTACCCCAGGCATCCACTGGATTCTCTCCGTTTGAATTGCTCTATGGCAGACCCTGTCGAGGAATCCTTGACTTAGCCAAGGAGACCTGGGAGACCCAACCATGCCCCTTTCGATCCACAATAGAACACGTTACCCTGATGAGAGACCACCTGTCAGCAGTGTGGCCCATAGTCAAGGAGCATATGGAGAAGGCCCAAAGGACCCAAGGCCGGGCCTATGATAAGTCTGCGACCCCGTGAGTTCACCGTGGGAGAGAAAGTGATGGTGCTTGTGCCCACGGCCGAACATCGCTTGCTGGCGCAGTGGAGGGGGCCCTACGAGGTAATGAAAAGGGTCTCACGGTCAATTACCTCATCAAGCAACCTGACAGGAGGAAGAAGGTCCAAATCTATCACATAAACCTGCTGAAGACATACCATGGACGAGAGGAGGAGGTGGCTTTGATGGCCCTGGAGGGCAAAGGAAAAGAGGAGGCTCTACCACAGGTGCGCCGTGGCCAAACTCTCCTACCGGAGCAGTCAAGACAGCTAGACAAGCTGATTATGAACTTCGGTCGAATATTCTCTCCATTCCCAGGACAAACAGATGTCCTGTTCCACCATATCCACACTGAACCCGGCAAGAAGGTGCATATCCGCCCTTACAGGATTCCTGAGGCTCGCAGAGTCATCGCTAAGAAAGAGGTGAGGGAGATGTTGAGGATGGGCGTGATCGAGCCCTCGACGAGTGAGTGGTCCAGTCCCATAGTCCTGGTCCCCAAATCCGATGGTAGTATGAGACTCTGCAACGACTTTAGGGCGTGAATGCCATCTCTACATTCGATGCGTATCCCATGCCCCGCGTGGATGAACTCTTGGAGCGCTTAGGAAAGGCCAAGTTCATCACTACCCTGGATTTGACGAAGGGATATTGGCAAGTGCCGGTGGCTCCGGAGGATCGCCCAAAGACTGCCTTCGCCACTCCAGAGGGGCTTTTCCAGTATGTGAGGATGCCCTTCGGACTGCACGGTGCCGCTGCAACCTTCCAACGCCTCATGGATGCCATTCTACGGCCCCATCAAGAGTATGCAGCGGCGTACATAGACGATGTGGTCATCCACAGCGAGGACTGGGATAGTCACCTCCTGCGATTACGGGCGGTGCTCGTGAGTTTGGAAGCCACAGGGTTGACAGCCAATCCAAATAAATGCTGCCTGGGTTTGTCCGAAGCGGAATACCTGGGGTACACCGTGGGGAATGGGAAAATACGCCCACAGGCAGAGAAGACCAGGGCAATTCGTGACTGGCCTCGACCCCGGACCAAGCGAGACGTTCGGGCCTTCTTAGGGATAACAGGATATTATCGCCGTTTTATCCCGGGATATGCAACCATTGCCAACCCCCTCACAAACCTCAGAGTGGAAAGACGAGACGGAAGAGGCCTTTCAATTGTTAAAAGATGGCCTGTGTTCTGATCCCGTTCTACAGGCTCCGGACTTCTCACAAGAGTTCATTGTGCAGGTCGACGCCTCGGATACAGGGCTCGGGGCCGTACTAGCTCAGGGTAAAGGTGAAGCAGAGAAGCCGATTCTCTTCATTAGTAGGAAACTCAGCGATCGGGAACAGAGGTATGCGACTGTAGAGAAAGAGGCCTTAGCCATCAAGTGGGCCCTCGATTATCTCCGGTACTACCTACTGGGTCGGAGGTTTGCATTAGTTACTGACCATGCGCCCCTCACGTGGATGGCTGGTAAGAGAAACAATAACAACAGAATAGCCAGATGGTTTTTGTCTTTACAACCATTCTCTTTCCATGTCATCCACAGGGCCGGATCGAGGAACGGGAATGCAGACGCGCTGTCCCGACACGACCAAGACGGTGCGTCTGGCGCCCGACCCTCCGGTTCGGTCCTGGGGGGGAAGGTATGTGGACGGACCACTAGAGGGCAGGCTGGGCTCATGGATAGTTGCCCAACAGAGCCTGGGAGACAAGGTAACCAGAGTCAATTAAGCACAGCTGACGGTACTAATGAGATACTCTCCTTCCCCTATAAAAGAGAGAATGGAACCAGAAGAGGAGGGGGAAACTATCTCTGGAAGATGGCCACCGAGAGAGAGAAGCTGTGCTGAAAGAACCACTAAGACGGTGACAAAACCGTGATTTATGTTTGTTGTAGTTTAAAGATTATCCTATTGTGTTCTTGTTTCATCTGGAGAAGAAGATGTGTGTTTTTCCTTGGAAGATTTTTCATTGATTATGTTTGAATGTTTTTGTTGACAAAATACTCTCAATAGAGAACCGTGTTCAATCAGAAAAACCTTTTTCCTGACTCGTTTATTCCACCTTCCCGCTTTAGAGTGACGCCTAATTACTTGGTACGCTCACATGTAGTAGACTGTAGGTTGTAGTGTAGTCATGTAGTAGACTGTAGGTTGTAGTGTAGTCATGTAGTGGACTGTAGGTTGTAGTCTAGTCATGTAGTAGACTATAGGTTGCAGTGTAGTCATGTAGTGGACTGTAGGTTGAAGTGTAGTCATGTAGTGGACTGGAGGTTGTAGTGTAGTCATGTAGTAGACTGTAGGTTGTAGTGGACCTTAGGTTGTAGTGTAGTCATTTAGTAGACTGTAGGTTGTAGTGTAGTCCTGTAGTGGACTGTAGGTTGTAGTGTAGTCCTGTAGTGGACTGTAGGTTGTAGTGGATTGTAGGTTGTAGTGTAGTCATGTAGTAGACTGTAGGTTGTAGTGTAGTCATTTAGTAGACTGGGTTGTAGTGTAGTCATGTAGTGGACTGTAGTTTGTAGTGTAGTCATGTAGTAGACTGTAGGTTGTAGTGTAGTCATGTAGCAGACTGTAGGTTACGGTGTAGTCATGTAGTGGACTGTAGGTTGTAGTGTAGTCATGTAGGAGACTAGGTTACGGTGTAGTCATATAGTGGACTGTAGGTTGTAGTGTAGTCATGTAGTAGACTGTAGGTTGTAGTGTAGTCATGTAGTGGACTGTAGGTTGTAGTCTAGTCATGTAGTGGACTGTAGGTTGTAGTGTAGTCATGTAGTAGACTATAGGTTGTAGTGTAGTCATGTAGTGGACTGTAGGTTGTAGTGTAGTCATGTAGTGGACTGTAGGTTGTAGTGTAGTCATGTAGTGGACTGTAGGTTGTAGTGTAGTCATGTAGTGGACTGTAGGTTGTAGTGTAGTCATGTAGTGGAATTTAGGTTGTAGTGTAGTCATGTAGTGGACTGTAGGTTGTAGTGTAGTCATGTAGCAGACTGTAGGTTACGGTATAGTCATGTAGTGGACTGTAGGTTGTAGTGTAGTCCTGTAGTGGACTGTAGGTTGTAGTGTAGTCATGTAGTAGACTGTAGGTTGTAGTGTAGTCATTTAGTAGACTGGGTTGTAGTGGACCTTAGGTTGTAGTGTAGTCATTTAGTGGACTGTAGTTTGTAGTGTAGTCATGTAGTGGACTGTAGTTTGTAGTGTAGTCATGTAGTAGACTATAGGTTGTAGTCTAGTCATGTAGGTTGTAGTGTAGTCATGTAGTAGACTATAGGTTGTAGTGTAGTCATGTAGTGGACTGTAGGTTGTAGTGTAGTCATGTAGTGGACTGTAGGTTGTAGTGTAGTCATGTAGTGGACTGTAGGTTGTAGTGTAGTCATGTAGTGGACTGTAGGTTGTAGTGTAGTCATGTAGTGGACTGTAGGTTGTAGTGTAGTCATGTAGTAGACTGTAGGTTGTAGTGTAGTCATGTAGGTTGTAGTGTAGTCATGTAGTAGACTATAGGTTGTAGTGTAGTCATGTAGTAGACTATAGGTTGTAGTGTAGTCATGTAGTGGACTGTAGGTTGTAGTGTAGTCATGTAGTGGACTGTAGGTTGTAGTGTAGTCCTGTAGTGGACTGTAGGTTGTAGTGTAGTCCTGTAGTGGACTGTAGGTTGTAGTGTAGTCCTGTAGTGGACTGTAGGTTGTAGTGTAGTCATGTAGTAGACTGTAGGTTGTAGTGTAGTCATTTAGTAGACTGGGTTGTAGTGGACCTTAGGTTGTAGTGTAGTCATTTAGTGGACTGTAGTTTGTAGTGTAGTCATGTAGTGGACTGTAGTTTGTAGTGTAGTCATGTAGTAGACTATAGGTTGTAGTGTAGTCATGTAGTGGACTGTAGTTTGTAGTGTAGTCATGTAGTAGGTTGTAGTGTAGTCATGTAGTAGACTGGGTTGTAGTGTAGTCATGTAGTAGACTATAGGTTGTAGTGTAGTCATGTAGTGGACTGTAGTTTGTAGTGTAGTCATGTAGTAGACTGTAGGTTGTAGTGTAGTCATTTAGTAGACTGGGTTGTAGTGTAGTCATGTAGTGGACTGTAGGTTGTAGTGTAGTCATGTAGTAGATTAGGTTGTAGTGTAGTCATGTAGTAGACTGTAGGTTGTAGTGTAGTCAGGTAGTGGACTGTAGGTTGTAGTGTAGTCATGTAGTAGACTGTAGGTTGTAGTGTAGTCATTTAGTAGACTGGGTTGTAGTGTAGTCATGTAGTGGACTATAGGTTGTAGTGGACTGTAGGTTGTAGTGTAGTCATGTAGTGGACTGTAGGTTGTAGTGTAGTCATGTAGTGGACTGTAGGTTGTAGTGTAGTCATGTAGTGGACTGTAGGTTGTAGTGTAGTCATGTAGTAGACTGTAGGTTGTAGTGGACCTTAGGTTGTAGTGTAGTAATTTAGTGGACTGTAGTTTGTAGTGTAGTCATGTAGTGGACTGTAGTTTGTAGTGTAGTCATGTAGTAGACTATAGGTTGTAGTGTAGTCATGTAGTGGACTGTAGTTTGTAGTGTAGTCATGTAGTGGACTGTAGTTTGTAGTGTAGTCATGTAGTGGACTGTAGGTTGTAGTGTAGTCATTTAGTAGACTGGGTTGTAGTGTAGTCATGTAGTGGACTGTAGGTTGTAGTGTAGTCATGTAGTAGACTAGGTTGTAGTGTAGTCATGTAGTAGACTGTAGGTTGTAGTGTACTCATGTAGTGGACTGTAGGTTGTAGTGTAGTCATGTAGTAGACTGTAGGTTGTAGTGGACTGTAGGTTGTAGTGTAGTCATGTAGTGGACTGTAGGTTGTAGTGTAGTCATGTAGTAGACTGTAGGTTGTAGTGGACTGTAGTTTGTAGTGTAGTCCTGTAGTGGATTGTAGGTTGTAGTGTAGTCATGTAGTAGACTGTAGGTTGTAGTGTAGTCATTTAGTAGACTGGGTTGTAGTGTAGTCATGTAGTGGACTGTAGTTTGTAGTGTAGTCATGTAGTAGACTGTAGTTTGTAGTGTAGTCATGTAGTAGAATGTAGGTTGTAGTGTAGTCATGTAGTAGACTGTAGGTTGTAGTGTAGTCATGTAGTAGACTGTAGGTTGTAGTGTAGTCATGTAGTGGACTGTAGGTTGTAGTCTAGTCATGTAGTAGACTTTAGGTTGTAGTGTAGTCATGTAGTAGACTGTAGGTTGTAGTGTAGTCATTTAGTAGACTGGGTTGTAGTGGACCTTAGGTTGTAGTGTAGTCATTTAGTGGACTGTAGTTTGTAGTGTAGTCATGTAGTGGACTGTAGTTTGTAGTGTAGTCATGTAGTAGACTATAGGTTGTAGTGTAGTCATGTAGTGGACTGTAGTTTGTAGTGTAGTCATGTAGTAGGTTGTAGTGTAGTCATGTAGTAGACTGGGTTGTAGTGTAGTCATGTAGTAGACTATAGGTTGTAGTGTAGTCATGTAGTGGACTGTAGTTTGTAGTGTAGTCATGTAGTAGACTGTAGGTTGTAGTGTAGTCATTTAGTAGACTGGGTTGTAGTGTAGTCATGTAGTGGACTGTAGGTTGTAGTGTAGTCATGTAGTAGATTAGGTTGTAGTGTAGTCATGTAGTAGACTGTAGGTTGTAGTGTAGTCAGGTAGTGGACTGTAGGTTGTAGTGTAGTCATGTAGTAGACTGTAGGTTGTAGTGTAGTCATTTAGTAGACTGGGTTGTAGTGTAGTCATGTAGTGGACTATAGGTTGTAGTGGACTGTAGTTTGTAGTGTAGTCATGTAGTGGACTGTAGGTTGTAGTGTAGTCATGTAGTGGACTGTAGGTTGTAGTGTAGTCATGTAGTGGACTGTAGGTTGTAGTGTAGTCATGTAGTAGACTGTAGGTTGTAGTGGACCTTAGGTTGTAGTGTAGTAATTTAGTGGACTGTAGTTTGTAGTGTAGTCATGTAGTGGACTGTAGTTTGTAGTGTAGTCATGTAGTGGACTGTAGGTTGTAGTGTAGTCATTTAGTAGACTGGGTTGTAGTGTAGTCATGTAGTGGACTGTAGGTTGTAGTGTAGTCATGTAGTAGACTAGGTTGTAGTGTAGTCATGTAGTAGACTGTAGGTTGTAGTGTACTCATGTAGTGGACTGTAGGTTGTAGTGTAGTCATGTAGTAGACTGTAGGTTGTAGTGGACTGTAGGTTGTAGTGTAGTCATGTAGTGGACTGTAGGTTGTAGTGTAGTCATGTAGTAGACTGTAGGTTGTAGTGGACTGTAGTTTGTAGTGTAGTCCTGTAGTGGATTGTAGGTTGTAGTGTAGTCATGTAGTAGACTGTAGGTTGTAGTGTAGTCATTTAGTAGACTGGGTTGTAGTGTAGTCATGTAGTGGACTGTAGTTTGTAGTGTAGTCATGTAGTAGACTGTAGTTTGTAGTGTAGTCATGTAGTAGAATGTAGGTTGTAGTGTAGTCATGTAGTAGACTGTAGGTTGTAGTGTAGTCATGTAGTAGACTGTAGGTTGTAGTGTAGTCATGTAGTGGACTGTAGGTTGTAGTCTAGTCATGTAGTAGACTTTAGGTTGTAGTGTAGTCATGTAGTAGACTATAGGTTGTAGTGTAGTCATGTAATGGACTGTAGTTTGTAGTGTAGTCATGTAGTGGACTGTAGGTTGTAGTGTAGTCATGTAGTGGACTGTAGGTTGTAGTGTAGTCATGTAGTAGATTGTAGGTTGTAGTGGACCTTAGGTTGTAGTGTAGTCATTTAGTAGACTGTAGGTTGTAGTGTAGTCATGTAGTGGACTGTAGGTTGTAGTGTAGACCTGTAGTGGACTGTAGGTTTTAGTGTAGTCCTGTAGTGGACTGTAGGTTGTAGTGTAGTCATGTAGTGGACTGTAGTTTGTAGTGTAGTCATGTAGTGGACTGTAGGTTGTAGTGTAGTCATGTAGCAGAAAGTAGTTTGTAGTGTAGTCCTGTAGTGGATTGTAGGTTGTAGTGTAGTCATGTAGTAGACTGTAGGTTGTAGTGTAGTCATTTAGTAGACTGGGTTGTAGTGTAGTCATGTAGTGGACTGTAGTTTGTAGTGTAGTCATGTAGTAGACTGTAGTTTGTAGTGTAGTCACGTAGTAGAATGTAGGTTGTAGTGTAGTCATGTAGTAGACTGTAGGTTGTAGTGTAGTCATGTAGTAGACTGTAGGTTGTAGTGTAGTCATGTAGTAGACTGTAGGTTGTAGTGTAGTCATGTAGTGGACTGTAGTTTGTAGTGTAGTCATGTAGTAGACTGTAGGTTGTAGTGTAGTCATGTAGTGGACTGTAGGTTGTAGTCTAGTCATGTAGTAGACTGTAGGTTGTAGTGTATTCATGTAGTAGACTATAGGTTGTAGTGTAGTCATGTAGTAGACTGTAGGTTGTAGTGTAGTCATTTAGTAGACTGTAGGTTGTAGTGTAGTCCTGTAGTGGACTGTAGGTTGTAGTGTAGTCATGTAGTAGACTGTAGGTTGTAGTGTAGTCATGTAGTAGACTGTAGGTTGTAGTGTAGTCATGTAGTAGACTGTAGTTTGTAGTGTAGTCATGTAGTAGACTGTAGGTTGTAGTGTAGTCATGTAGTAGACTAGGTTGTAGTGTAGTCATGTAGTAGACTGTAGGTTGTAGTGTAGTCATGTAGTGGACTGTAGGTTGTAGTGTAGTCATGTAGTGGACTGTAGGTTGTAGTGTAGTCATGTAGTAGACTGTAGGTTGTAGTGGACTGTAGGTTGTAGTGTAGTCATGTAGTAGACTGTAGTTTGTAGTGTAGTCATGTAGTTGACTGTAGGTTGTAGTGTAGTCATGTAGTAGACTAGGTTGTAGTGTAGTCATGTAGTAGACTGTAGGTTGTAGTGTAGTCCTGTAGTGGACTGTAGGTTGTAGTGTAGTCCTGTAGTGGACTGTAGGTTGTAGTCTAGTCATGTAGTAGACTTTAGGTTGTAGTGTAGTCATGTAGTAGACTATAGGTTGTAGTGTAGTCATGTAGTGGACTGTAGGTTGTAGTGTAGTCATGTAGTGGACTGTAGGTTGTAGTGTAGTCATGTAGTAGATTGTAGGTTGTAGTGGACCTTAGGTTGTAGTGTAGTCATTTAGTAGACTGTAGGTTGTAGTGTAGTCATGTAGTAGACTATAGGTTGTAGTAGACTATAGGTTGTACTGTAGTCATGTAGTGGACTGTAGGTTGTAGTCTAGTCATGTAGTAGACTATAGGTTGTAGTGTAGTCATGTAGTAGACTGTAGGTTGTAGTGTAGTCATGTAGTGGACTGTAGGTTGTAGTGTAGTCCTGTAGTGGACTGTAGGTTGTAGTGTAGTCCTGTAGTGGATTGTAGGTTGTAGTGTAGTCCTGTAGTGGATTGTAGTGTAGTCATGTAGTAGGTTGTAGTGTAGTCATGTAGTGGACTGTAGTTTGTAGTGTAGTCATGTAGTAGACTGTAGTTTGTAGTGTAGTCATGTAGTAGACTGTAGGTTGTAGTGTAGTCATGTAGTAGACTGTAGGTTGTAGTGTAGTCATGTAGTGGACTGTAGGTTGTAGTGTAGTCATGTAGTAGACTGTAGGTCGTAGTGGACTGTAGGTTGTAGTGTAGTCATTTAGTAGACTGTAGGTTGTAGTGTAGTCCTGTAGTGGACTGTAGGTTGTAGTGTAGTCCTGTAGTGGACTGTAGGTTGTAGTGTAGTCATGTAGTGGAATTTAGGTTGTAGTGTAGTCATGTAGCAGACTGTAGGTTACGGTATAGTCATGTAGTGGACTGTAGGTTGTAGTGTAGTCATGTAGTGGACTGTATGTTGTAGTGTAGTCCTGTAGTGGACTGTGGGTTGTAGTGTAGTCCTGTAGTGGACTGTAGGTTATAGTGTAGTCATGTAGTAGACTGTAGGTTGTAGTGTAGTCATTTAGTAGACTGGGTTGTAGTGGACCTTAGGTTGTAGTGTAGTCATTTAGTGGACTGTAGTTTGTAGTGTAGTGGACTGTAGTTTGTAGTGTAGTCATGTAGTAGACTATAGGTTGTAGTCTAGTCATGTAGGTTGTAGTGTAGTCATGTAGTAGACTATAGGTTGTAGTGTAGTCATGTAGTGGACTGTATGTTGTAGTGTAGTCATGTAGTGGACTGTAGGTTGTAGTGTAGTCATGTAGTGGACTGTAGGTTGTAGTGTAGTCATGTAGTGGACTGTAGGTTGTAGTGTAGTCATGTAGTAGACTGTAGGTTGTAGTGTAGTCATTTAGTAGACTGGGTTGTAGTGTAGTCATGTAGTGGACTGTAGGTTGTAGTGTAGTCATGTAGTAGACTGTAGTTTGTAGTGTAGTCATTTAGTAGACTGTAGGTTGTAGTGTAGTCAGGTAGTGGACTGTAGGTTGTAGTGTAGTCATGTAGTGGACTATAGGTTGTAGTGGACTGTAGTTTGTAGTGTAGTCATGTAGTGGACTGTAGGTTGTAGTGTAGTCACGTAGTGGACTGTAGGTTGTAGTGTAGTCATGTAGTAGACTGTAGGTTGTAGTGGACCTTAGGTTGTAGTGTAGTAATTTAGTGGACTGTAGTTTGTAGTGTAGTCATGTAGTGGACTGTAGTTTGTAGTGTAGTCATGTAGTAGACTATAGGTTGTAGTGTAGTCATGTAGTGGACTGTAGTTTGTAGTGTAGTCATGTAGTGGACTGTAGTTTGTAGTGTAGTCATGTAGTAGACTGTAGGTTGTAGTGTAGTCATTTAGTAGACTGGGTTGTAGTGGACCTTAGGTTGTAGTGTAGTCATTTAGTGGACTGTAGTTTGTAGTGTAGTCATGTAGTGGACTGTAGTTTGTAGTGTAGTCATGTAGTAGACTATAGGTTGTAGTCTAGTCATGTAGGTTGTAGTGTAGTCATGTAGTAGACTATAGGTTGTAGTGTAGTCATGTAGTGGACTGTAGGTTGTTGTAGTGTAGTCATGTAGTGGACTGTAGGTTGTAGTGTAGTCATGTAGTGGACTGTAGGTTGTAGTGTAGTCATGTAGTGGAATTTAGGTTGTAGTGTAGTCATGTAGTGGACTGTAGGTTGTAGTGTAGTCATGTAGTGGACTGTAGGTTGTAGTGTAGTCATGTAGTGGACTGTAGGTTGTAGTGTAGTCATGTAGTGGAATTTAGGTTGTAGTGTAGTCATGTAGTGGACTGTAGGTTGTAGTGTAGTCATGTAGCAGACTGTAGGTTACGGTATAGTCATGTAGTGGACTGTAGGTTGTAGTGTAGTCATGTAGTGGACTGTAGGTTGTAGTGTAGTCCTGTAGTGGACTGTGGGTTGTAGTGTAGTCCTGTAGTGGACTGTAGGTTGTAGTGTAGTCATGTAGTAGACTGTAGGTTGTAGTGTAGTCATTTAGTAGACTGGGTTGTAGTGGACCTTAGGTTGTAGTGTAGTCATTTAGTGGACTGTAGTTTGTAGTGTAGTCATGTAGTGGACTGTAGTTTGTAGTGTAGTCATGTAGTAGACTATAGGTTGTAGTGTAGTCATGTAGTGGACTGTAGTTTGTAGTGTAGTCATGTAGTAGGTTGTAGTGTAGTCATGTAGTAGACTGGGTTGTAGTGTAGTCATGTAGTAGACTATATGTTGTAGTGTAGTCATGTAGTGGACTGTAGTTTGTAGTGTAGTCATGTAGTAGACTGTAGGTTGTAGTGTAGTCATTTAGTAGACTGGGTTGTAGTGTAGTCATGTAGTGGACTGTAGGTTGTAGTGTAGTCATGTAGTAGATTAGGTTGTAGTGTAGTCATGTAGTAGACTGTAGGTTGTAGTGTAGTCAGGTAGTGGACTGTAGGTTGTAGTGTAGTCATGTAGTAGACTGTAGGTTGTAGTGTAGTCATTTAGTAGACTGGGTTGTAGTGTAGTCATGTAGTGGACTATAGGTTGTAGTGGACTGTAGTTTGTAGTGTAGTCATGTAGTGGACTGTAGGTTGTAGTGTAGTCATGTAGTGGACTGTAGGTTGTAGTGTAGTCATGTAGTAGACTGTAGGTTGTAGTGGACCTTAGGTTGTAGTGTAGTAATTTAGTGGACTGTAGTTTGTAGTGTAGTCATGTAGTGGACTGTAGTTTGTAGTGTAGTCATGTAGTAGACTATAGGTTGTAGTGTAGTCATGTAGTGGACTGTAGTTTGTAGTGTAGTCATGTAGTGGACTGTAGTTTGTAGTGTAGTCATGTAGTGGACTGTAGGTTGTAGTGTAGTCATTTAGTAGACTGGGTTGTAGTGTAGTCATGTAGTGGACTGTAGGTTGTAGTGTAGTCATGTAGTAGACTAGGTTGTAGTGTAGTCATGTAGTAGACTGTAGGTTGTAGTGTAGTCATGTAGTGGACTGTAGGTTGTAGTGTAGTCATGTAGTAGACTGTAGGTTGTAGTGGACTGTAGGTTGTAGTGTAGTCATGTAGTGGACTGTAGGTTGTAGTGTAGTCATGTAGTAGACTGTAGGTTGTAGTGGACTGTAGTTTGTAGTGTAGTCCTGTAGTGGATTGTAGGTTGTAGTGTAGTCATGTAGTAGACTGTAGGTTGTAGTGTAGTCATTTAGTAGACTGGGTTGTAGTGTAGTCATGTAGTGGACTGTAGTTTGTAGTGTAGTCATGTAGTAGACTGTAGTTTGTAGTGTAGTCATGTAGTAGAATGTAGGTTGTAGTGTAGTCATGTAGTAGACTGTAGGTTGTAGTGTAGTCATGTAGTAGACTGTAGGTTGTAGTGTAGTCATGTAGTGGACTGTAGGTTGTAGTCTAGTCATGTAGTAGACTTTAGGTTGTAGTGTAGTCATGTAGTAGACTATAGGTTGTAGTGTAGTCATGTAATGGACTGTAGTTTGTAGTGTAGTCATGTAGTGGACTGTAGCTTGTAGTGTAGTCATGTAGTGGACTGTAGGTTGTAGTGTAGTCATGTAGTAGATTGTAGGTTGTAGTGGACCTTAGGTTGTAGTGTAGTCATTTAGTAGACTGTAGGTTGTAGTGTAGTCATGTAGTGGACTGTAGGTTGTAGTGTAGACCTGTAGTGGACTGTAGGTTTTAGTGTAGTCCTGTAGTGGACTGTAGGTTGTAGTGTAGTCATGTAGTGGACTGTAGTTTGTAGTGTAGTCATGTAGTGGACTGTAGGTTGTAGTGTAGTCATGTAGCAGACTGTAGTTTGTAGTGTAGTCCTGTAGTGGATTGTAGGTTGTAGTGTAGTCATGTAGTAGACTGTAGGTTGTAGTGTAGTCATTTAGTAGACTGGGTTGTAGTGTAGTCATGTAGTGGACTGTAGTTTGTAGTGTAGTCATGTAGTAGACTGTAGTTTGTAGTGTAGTCATGTAGTAGAATGTAGGTTGTAGTGTAGTCATGTAGTAGACTGTAGGTTGTAGTGTAGTCATGTAGTAGACTGTAGGTTGTAGTGTAGTCATGTAGTAGACTGTAGGTTGTAGTGTAGTCATGTAGTGGACTGTAGTTTGTAGTGTAGTCATGTAGTAGACTGTAGGTTGTAGTGTAGTCATGTAGTGGACTGTAGGTTGTAGTCTAGTCATGTAGTAGACTGTAGGTTGTAGTGTATTCATGTAGTAGACTATAGGTTGTAGTGTAGTCATGTAGTAGACTGTAGGTTGTAGTGTAGTCATTTAGTAGACTGTAGGTTGTAGTGTAGTCCTGTAGTGGACTGTAGGTTGTAGTGTAGTCATGTAGTAGACTGTAGGTTGTAGTGTAGTCATGTAGTAGACTGTAGGTTGTAGTGTAGTCATGTAGTGGACTGTAGGTTGTAGTGTAGTCATGTAGTAGACTGTAGGTTGTAGTGGACTGTAGGTTGTAGTGTAGTCATGTAGTAGACTGTAGTTTGTAGTGTAGTCATGTAGTTGACTGTAGGTTGTAGTGTAGTCATGTAGTAGACTAGGTTGTAGTGTAGTCATGTAGTAGACTGTAGGTTGTAGTGTAGTCCTGTAGTGGACTGTAGGTTGTAGTGTAGTCCTGTAGTGGACTGTAGGTTGTAGTGTAGTCCTGTAGTGGACTGTAGGTTGTAGTCTAGTCATGTAGTAGACTTTAGGTTGTAGTGTAGTCATGTAGTAGACTATAGGTTGTAGTGTAGTCATGTAGTGGACTGTAGGTTGTAGTGTAGTCATGTAGTGGACTGTAGGTTGTAGTGTAGTCATGTAGTAGATTGTAGGTTGTAGTGGACCTTAGGTTGTAGTGTAGTCATTTAGTAGACTGTAGGTTGTAGTGTAGTCATGTAGTAGACTATAGGTTGTAGTAGACTATAGGTTGTACTGTAGTCATGTAGTGGACTGTAGGTTGTAGTCTAGTAATATAGTAGACTTTAGGTTGTAGTGTAGTCATGTAGTAGACTATAGGTTGTAGTGTAGTCATGTAGTAGACTGTAGGTTGTAGTGTAGTCATGTAGTGGACTGTAGGTTGTAGTGTAGTCCTGTAGTGGACTGTAGGTTGTAGTGTAGTCCTGTAGTGGATTGTAGGTTGTAGTGTAGTCATGTAGTAGGTTGTAGTGTAGTCATTTAGTAGACTGGGTTGTAGTGTAGTCATGTAGTGGACTGTAGTTTGTAGTGTAGTCATGTAGTAGACTGTAGTTTGTAGTGTAGTCATGTAGTAGACTGTAGGTTGTAGTGTAGTCATGTAGTAGACTGTAGGTTGTAGTGTAGTCATGTAGTAGACTAGGTTGTAGTGTAGTCATGTAGTAGACTGTAGGTTGTAGTGTAGTCATGTAGTGGACTGTAGGTTGTAGTGTAGTCATGTAGTAGACTGTAGGTCGTAGTGGACTGTAGGTTGTAGTGTAGTCATTTAGTAGACTGTAGGTTGTAGTGTAGTCCTGTAGTGGACTGTAGGTTGTAGTGTAGTCCTGTAGTGGACTGTAGGTTGTAGTGTAGTCATGTAGTGGAATTTAGGTTGTAGTGTAGTCATGTAGCAGACTGTAGGTTACGGTATAGTCATGTAGTGGACTGTAGGTTGTAGTGTAGTCATGTAGTGGACTGTAGGTTGTAGTGTAGTCCTGTAGTGGACTGTGGGTTGTAGTGTAGTCCTGTAGTGGACTGTAGGTTGTAGTGTAGTCATGTAGTAGACTGTAGGTTGTAGTGTAGTCATTTAGTAGACTGGGTTGTAGTGGACCTTAGGTTGTAGTGTAGTCATTTAGTGGACTGTAGTTTGTAGTGTAGTGGACTGTAGTTTGTAGTGTAGTCATGTAGTAGACTATAGGTTGTAGTCTAGTCATGTAGGTTGTAGTGTAGTCATGTAGTAGACTATAGGTTGTAGTGTAGTCATGTAGTGGACTGTAGGTTGTAGTGTAGTCATGTAGTGGACTGTAGGTTGTAGTGTAGTCATGTAGTGGACTGTAGGTTGTAGTGTAGTCATGTAGTGGACTGTAGGTTGTAGTGTAGTCATGTAGTAGACTGTAGGTTGTAGTGTAGTCATTTAGTAGACTGGGTTGTAGTGTAGTCATGTAGTGGACTGTAGGTTGTAGTGTAGTCATGTAGTAGATTAGGTTGTAGTGTAGTCATGTAGTAGACTGTAGGTTGTAGTGTAGTCAGGTAGTGGACTGTAGGTTGTAGTGTAGTCATGTAGTAGACTGTAGGTTGTAGTGTAGTCATTTAGTAGACTGTAGGTTGTAGTGTAGTCAGGTAGTGGACTGTAGGTTGTAGTGTAGTCATGTAGTGGACTATAGGTTGTAGTGGACCGTAGTTTGTAGTGTAGTCATGTAGTGGACTGTAGGTTGTAGTGTAGTCACGTAGTGGACTGTAGGTTGTAGTGTAGTCATGTAGTAGACTATAGGTTGTAGTGTAGTCATGTAGTGGACTGTAGTTTGTAGTGTAGTCATGTAGTGGACTGTAGGTTGTAGTGTAGTCCTGTAGTGGACTGTGGGTTGTAGTGTAGTCCTGTAGTGGACTGTAGGTTGTAGTGTAGTCATGTAGTAGACTGTAGGTTGTAGTGTAGTCATTTAGTAGACTATAGGTTGTAGTCTAGTCATGTAGGTTGTAGTGTAGTCATGTAGTAGACTATAGGTTGTAGTGTAGTCATGTAGTGGACTGTAGGTTGTAGTGTAGTCATGTAGTGGACTGTAGGTTGTAGTGTAGTCATGTAGTGGACTGTAGGTTGTAGTGTAGTCATGTAGTGGAATTTAGGTTGTAGTGTAGTCATGTAGTGGACTGTAGGTTGTAGTGTAGTCATGTAGTGGACTGTAGGTTGTAGTGTAGTCATGTAGTGGACTGTAGGTTGTAGTGTAGTCATGTAGTGGAATTTAGGTTGTAGTGTAGTCATGTAGTGGACTGTAGGTTGTAGTGTAGTCATGTAGCAGACTGTAGGTTACGGTATAGTCATGTAGTGGACTGTAGGTTGTAGTGTAGTCATGTAGTGGACTGTAGGTTGTAGTGTAGTCCTGTAGTGGACTGTGGGTTGTAGTGTAGTCCTGTAGTGGACTGTAGGTTGTAGTGTAGTCATGTAGTAGACTGTAGGTTGTAGTGTAGTCATTTAGTAGACTGGGTTGTAGTGGACCTTAGGTTGTAGTGTAGTCATTTAGTGGACTGTAGTTTGTAGTGTAGTCATGTAGTGGACTGTAGTTTGTAGTGTAGTCATGTAGTAGACTATAGGTTGTAGTGTAGTCATGTAGTGGACTGTAGTTTGTAGTGTAGTCATGTAGTAGGTTGTAGTGTAGTCATGTAGTAGACTGGGTTGTAGTGTAGTCATGTAGTAGACTATAGGTTGTAGTGTAGTCATGTAGTGGACTGTAGTTTGTAGTGTAGTCATGTAGTAGACTGTAGGTTGTAGTGTAGTCATTTAGTAGACTGGGTTGTAGTGTAGTCATGTAGTAGACTGTAGGTTGTAGTGTAGTCAGGTAGTGGACTGTAGGTTGTAGTGTAGTCATGTAGTAGACTGTAGGTTGTAGTGTAGTCATTTAGTAGACTGGGTTGTAGTGTAGTCATGTAGTAGACTATAGGTTGTAGTGTAGTCATTTAGTAGACTGGGTTGTAGTGTAGTCATGTAGTGGACTAGTGGACTGGTTGTAGTGTAGTCATGTAGTGGACTGTAGGTTGTAGTGTAGTCATGTAGTGGACTGTAGGTTGTAGTGTAGTCATGTAGTAGACTGTAGGTTGTAGTGGACCTTAGGTTGTAGTGTAGTAATTTAGTGGACTGTAGTTTGTAGTGTAGTCATGTAGTGGACTGTAGTTTGTAGTGTAGTCATGTAGTAGACTATAGGTTGTAGTGTAGTCATGTAGTGGACTGTAGTTTGTAGTGTAGTCATGTAGTGGACTGTAGTTTGTAGTGTAGTCATGTAGTGGACTGTAGGTTGTAGTGTAGTCATTTAGTAGACTGGGTTGTAGTGTAGTCATGTAGTGGACTGTAGGTTGTAGTGTAGTCATGTAGTAGACTAGGTTGTAGTGTAGTCATGTAGTAGACTGTAGGTTGTAGTGTAGTCATGTAGTGGACTGTAGGTTGTAGTGTAGTCATGTAGTGGACTGTAGTTTGTAGTGTAGTCATGTAGTAGACTATAGGTTGTAGTGTAGTCATGTAGTGGACTGTAGTTTGTAGTGTAGTCATGTAGTGGACTGTAGTTTGTAGTGTAGTCATGTAGTGGACTGTAGGTTGTAGTGTAGTCATTTAGTAGACTGGGTTGTAGTGTAGTCATGTAGTGGACTGTAGGTTGTAGTGTAGTCATGTAGTAGACTAGGTTGTAGTGTAGTCATGTAGTAGACTGTAGGTTGTAGTGTAGTCATGTAGTGGACTGTAGGTTGTAGTGTAGTCATGTAGTAGACTGTAGGTTGTAGTGGACTGTAGGTTGTAGTGTAGTCATGTAGTGGACTGTAGGTTGTAGTGTAGTCATGTAGTAGACTGTAGGTTGTAGTGGACTGTAGTTTGTAGTGTAGTCCTGTAGTGGATTGTAGGTTGTAGTGTAGTCATGTAGTAGACTGTAGGTTGTAGTGTAGTCATTTAGTAGACTGGGTTGTAGTGTAGTCATGTAGTGGACTGTAGTTTGTAGTGTAGTCATGTAGTAGACTGTAGTTTGTAGTGTAGTCATGTAGTAGAATGTAGGTTGTAGTGTAGTCATGTAGTAGACTGTAGGTTGTAGTGTAGTCATGTAGTAGACTGTAGGTTGTAGTGTAGTCATGTAGTAGACTGTAGGTTGTAGTGTAGTCATGTAGTGGACTGTAGGTTGTAGTGTAGTCCTGTAGTGGACTGTGGGTTGTAGTGTAGTCCTGTAGTGGACTGTAGGTTGTAGTGTAGTCATGTAGTAGACTGTAGGTTGTAGTGTAGTCATTTAGTAGACTGGGTTGTAGTGGACCTTAGGTTGTAGTGTAGTCATTTAGTGGACTGTAGTTTGTAGTGTAGTCATGTAGTGGACTGTAGTTTGTAGTGTAGTCATGTAGTAGACTATAGGTTGTAGTGTAGTCATGTAGTGGACTGTAGTTTGTAGTGTAGTCATGTAGTAGGTTGTAGTGTAGTCATGTAGTAGACTGGGTTGTAGTGTAGTCATGTAGTAGACTATAGGTTGTAGTGTAGTCATGTAGTGGACTGTAGTTTGTAGTGTAGTCATGTAGTAGACTGTAGGTTGTAGTGTAGTCATTTAGTAGACTGGGTTGTAGTGTAGTCATGTAGTGGACTGTAGGTTGTAGTGTAGTCATGTAGTAGATTAGGTTGTAGTGTAGTCATGTAGTAGACTGTAGGTTGTAGTGTAGTCAGGTAGTGGACTGTAGGTTGTAGTGTAGTCATGTAGTAGACTGTAGGTTGTAGTGTAGTCATTTAGTAGACTGGGTTGTAGTGTAGTCATGTAGTGGACTATAGGTTGTAGTGGACTGTAGTTTGTAGTGTAGTCATGTAGTGGACTGTAGGTTGTAGTGTAGTCATGTAGTAGACTGTAGGTTGTAGTGGACCTTAGGTTGTAGTGTAGTAATTTAGTGGACTGTAGTTTGTAGTGTAGTCATGTAGTAGACTGTAGGTTGTAGTGGACTGTAGGTTGTAGTGTAGTCATGTAGTGGACTGTAGGTTGTAGTGTAGTCATGTAGTAGACTGTAGGTTGTAGTGTAGTCATGTAGTGGACTGTAGGTTGTAGTGTAGTCATGTAGTAGACTGTAGGTTGTAGTGGACTGTAGGTTGTAGTGTAGTCATGTAGTGGACTGTAGGTTGTAGTGTAGTCATGTAGTAGACTGTAGGTTGTAGTGGACTGTAGTTTGTAGTGTAGTCCTGTAGTGGATTGTAGGTTGTAGTGTAGTCATGTAGTAGACTGTAGGTTGTAGTGTAGTCATTTAGTAGACTGGGTTGTAGTGTAGTCATGTAGTGGACTGTAGTTTGTAGTGTAGTCATGTAGTAGACTGTAGTTTGTAGTGTAGTCATGTAGTAGAATGTAGGTTGTAGTGTAGTCATGTAGTAGACTGTAGGTTGTAGTGTAGTCATGTAGTAGACTGTAGGTTGTAGTGTAGTCATGTAGTAGACTGTAGGTTGTAGTGTAGTCATGTAGTGGACTGTAGGTTGTAGTCTAGTCATGTAGTAGACTTTAGGTTGTAGTGTAGTCATGTAGTAGACTATAGGTTGTAGTGTAGTCATGTAATGGACTGTAGTTTGTAGTGTAGTCATGTAGTGGACTGTAGGTTGTAGTGTAGTCATGTAGTGGACTGTAGGTTGTAGTGTAGTCATGTAGTAGATTGTAGGTTGTAGTGGACCTTAGGTTGTAGTGTAGTCATTTAGTAGACTGTAGGTTGTAGTGTAGTCATGTAGTGGACTGTAGGTTGTAGTGTAGACCTGTAGTGGACTGTAGGTTTTAGTGTAGTCCTGTAGTGGACTGTAGTTTGTAGTGTAGTCATGTAGTGGACTGTAGGTTGTAGTGTAGTCATGTAGCAGACTGTAGTTTGTAGTGTAGTCCTGTAGTGGATTGTAGGTTGTAGTGTAGTCATGTAGTGGACTGTAGGTTGTAGTGTAGTCATGTAGTGGAATTTAGGTTGTAGTGTAGTCATGTAGTGGACTGTAGGTTGTAGTGTAGTCATGTAGCAGACTGTAGGTTACGGTATAGTCATGTAGTGGACTGTAGGTTGTAGTGTAGTCATGTAGTGGACTGTAGGTTGTAGTGTAGTCCTGTAGTGGACTGTGGGTTGTAGTGTAGTCCTGTAGTGGACTGTAGGTTGTAGTGTAGTCATGTAGTAGACTGTAGGTTGTAGTGTAGTCATTTAGTAGACTGGGTTGTAGTGGACCTTAGGTTGTAGTGTAGTCATTTAGTGGACTGTAGTTTGTAGTGTAGTCATGTAGTGGACTGTAGTTTGTAGTGTAGTCATGTAGTAGACTATAGGTTGTAGTGTAGTCATGTAGTGGACTGTAGTTTGTAGTGTAGTCATGTAGTAGGTTGTAGTGTAGTCATGTAGTAGACTGGGTTGTAGTGTAGTCATGTAGTAGACTGTAGGTTGTAGTGTAGTCATTTAGTAGACTGGGTTGTAGTGTAGTCATGTAGTGGACTGTAGGTTGTAGTGTAGTCATGTAGTAGATTAGGTTGTAGTGTAGTCATGTAGTAGACTGTAGGTTGTAGTGTAGTCAGGTAGTGGACTGTAGGTTGTAGTGTAGTCATGTAGTAGACTGTAGGTTGTAGTGTAGTCATTTAGTAGACTGGGTTGTAGTGTAGTCATGTAGTGGACTATAGGTTGTAGTGGACTGTAGTTTGTAGTGTAGTCATGTAGTGGACTGTAGGTTGTAGTGTAGTCATGTAGTGGACTGTAGGTTGTAGTGTAGTCATGTAGTAGACTGTAGGTTGTAGTGGACCTTAGGTTGTAGTGTAGTAATTTAGTGGACTGTAGTTTGTAGTGTAGTCATGTAGTGGACTGTAGTTTGTAGTGTAGTCATGTAGTAGACTATAGGTTGTAGTGTAGTCATGTAGTGGACTGTAGTTTGTAGTGTAGTCATGTAGTGGACTGTAGTTTGTAGTGTAGTCATGTAGTGGACTGTAGGTTGTAGTGTAGTCATTTAGTAGACTGGGTTGTAGTGTAGTCATGTAGTGGACTGTAGGTTGTAGTGTAGTCATGTAGTAGACTAGGTTGTAGTGTAGTCATGTAGTAGACTGTAGGTTGTAGTGTAGTCATGTAGTGGACTGTAGGTTGTAGTGTAGTCATGTAGTAGACTGTAGGTTGTAGTGGACTGTAGGTTGTAGTGTAGTCATGTAGTGGACTGTAGGTTGTAGTGTAGTCATGTAGTAGACTGTAGGTTGTAGTGGACTGTAGTTTGTAGTGGTGTCCTGTAGTGGATTGTAGGTTGTAGTGTAGTCATGTAGTAGACTGTAGGTTGTAGTGTAGTCATTTAGTAGACTGGGTTGTAGTGTAGTCATGTAGTGGACTGTAGTTTGTAGTGTAGTCATGTAGTAGACTGTAGTTTGTAGTGTAGTCATGTAGTAGAATGTAGGTTGTAGTGTAGTCATGTAGTAGACTGTAGGTTGTAGTGTAGTCATGTAGTAGACTGTAGGTTGTAGTGTAGTCATGTAGTAGACTGTAGGTTGTAGTGTAGTCATGTAGTGGACTGTAGGTTGTAGTCTAGTCATGTAGTAGACTTTAGGTTGTAGTGTAGTCATGTAGTAGACTATAGGTTGTAGTGTAGTCATGTAATGGACTGTAGTTTGTAGTGTAGTCATGTAGTGGACTGTAGGTTGTAGTGTAGTCATGTAGTGGACTGTAGGTTGTAGTGTAGTCATGTAGTAGATTGTAGGTTGTAGTGGACCTTAGGTTGTAGTGTAGTCATTTAGTAGACTGTAGGTTGTAGTGTAGTCATGTAGTGGACTGTAGGTTGTAGTGTAGACCTGTAGTGGACTGTAGGTTTTAGTGTAGTCCTGTAGTGGACTGTAGTTTGTAGTGTAGTCATGTAGCGGACTGTAGGTTGTAGTGTAGTCATGTAGCAGACTGTAGTTTGTAGTGTAGTCCTGTAGTGGATTGTAGGTTGTAGTGTAGTCATGTAGTAGACTGTAGGTTGTAGTGTAGTCATTTAGTAGACTGGGTTGTAGTGTAGTCATGTAGTGGACTGTAGTTTGTAGTGTAGTCATGTAGTAGACTGTAGTTTGTAGTGTAGTCATGTAGTAGAATGTAGGTTGTAGTGTAGTCATGTAGTAGACTGTAGGTTGTAGTGTAGTCATGTAGTAGATTAGGTTGTAGTGTAGTCATGTAGTAGACTGTAGGTTGTAGTGTAGTCAGGTAGTGGACTGTAGGTTGTAGTGTAGTCATGTAGTAGACTGTAGGTTGTAGTGTAGTCATTTAGTAGACTGGGTTGTAGTGTAGTCATGTAGTGGACTATAGGTTGTAGTGGACTGTAGTTTGTAGTGTAGTCATGTAGTGGACTGTAGGTTGTAGTGTAGTCATGTAGTGGACTGTAGGTTGTAGTGTAGTCATGTAGTAGACTGTAGGTTGTAGTGGACCTTAGGTTGTAGTGTAGTAATTTAGTGGACTGTAGTTTGTAGTGTAGTCATGTAGTGGACTGTAGTTTGTAGTGTAGTCATGTAGTAGACTATAGGTTGTAGTGTAGTCATGTAGTGGACTGTAGTTTGTAGTGTAGTCATGTAGTGGACTGTAGTTTGTAGTGTAGTCATGTAGTGGACTGTAGGTTGTAGTGTAGTCATTTAGTAGACTGGGTTGTAGTGTAGTCATGTAGTGGACTGTAGGTTGTAGTGTAGTCATGTAGTAGACTAGGTTGTAGTGTAGTCATGTAGTAGACTGTAGGTTGTAGTGTAGTCATGTAGTGGACTGTAGGTTGTAGTGTAGTCATGTAGTAGACTGTAGGTTGTAGTGGACTGTAGGTTGTAGTGTAGTCATGTAGTGGACTGTAGGTTGTAGTGTAGTCATGTAGTAGACTGTAGGTTGTAGTGGACTGTAGTTTGTAGTGGTGTCCTGTAGTGGATTGTAGGTTGTAGTGTAGTCATGTAGTAGACTGTAGGTTGTAGTGTAGTCATTTAGTAGACTGGGTTGTAGTGTAGTCATGTAGTGGACTGTAGTTTGTAGTGTAGTCATGTAGTAGACTGTAGTTTGTAGTGTAGTCATGTAGTAGAATGTAGGTTGTAGTGTAGTCATGTAGTAGACTGTAGGTTGTAGTGTAGTCATGTAGTAGACTGTAGGTTGTAGTGTAGTCATGTAGTAGACTGTAGGTTGTAGTGTAGTCATGTAGTGGACTGTAGGTTGTAGTCTAGTCATGTAGTAGACTTTAGGTTGTAGTGTAGTCATGTAGTAGACTATAGGTTGTAGTGTAGTCATGTAATGGACTGTAGTTTGTAGTGTAGTCATGTAGTAGGTTGTAGTGTAGTCATTTAGTGGACTGTAGTTTGTAGTGTAGTCATGTAGTGGACTGTAGTTTGTAGTGTAGTCATGTAGTAGACTATAGGTTGTAGTGTAGTCATGTAGTGGACTGTAGTTTGTAGTGTAGTCATGTAGTAGGTTGTAGTGTAGTCATGTAGTAGACTGGGTTGTAGTGTAGTCATGTAGTAGACTATAGGTTGTAGTGTAGTCATGTAGTGGACTGTAGTTTGTAGTGTAGTCATGTAGTAGACTGTAGGTTGTAGTGTAGTCATTTAGTAGACTGGGTTGTAGTGTAGTCATGTAGTGGACTGTAGGTTGTAGTGTAGTCATGTAGTAGATTAGGTTGTAGTGTAGTCATGTAGTAGACTGTAGGTTGTAGTGTAGTCAGGTAGTGGACTGTAGGTTGTAGTGTAGTCATGTAGTAGACTGTAGGTTGTAGTGTAGTCATTTAGTAGACTGGGTTGTAGTGTAGTCATGTAGTGGACTATAGGTTGTAGTCACTGTAGGTTGTAGTAGACTGTAGTTTGTAGTGTAGTCATGTAGTGGACTGTAGGTTGTAGTGTAGTCATGTAGTGGACTGTAGGTTGTAGTGTAGTCATGTAGTGGACTGTAGGTTGTAGTGTAGTCATGTAGTAGACTGTAGGTTGTAGTGGACCTTAGGTTGTAGTGTAGTAATTTAGTGGACTGTAGTTTGTAGTGTAGTCATGTAGTGGACTGTAGTTTGTAGTGTAGTCATGTAGTAGACTATAGGTTGTAGTGTAGTCATGTAGTGGACTGTAGGTTGTAGTGTAGTCATGTAGTGGACTGTAGTTTGTAGTGAGTCATGTAGTGGACTGTAGGTTGTAGTGTAGTCATTTAGTAGACTGGGTTGTAGTGTAGTCATGTAGTGGACTGTAGGTTGTAGTGTAGTCATGTAGTAGACTAGGTTGTAGTGTAGTCATGTAGTAGACTGTAGGTTGTAGTGTACTCATGTAGTGGACTGTAGGTTGTAGTGTAGTCATGTAGTAGACTGTAGGTTGTAGTGGACTGTAGGTTGTAGTGTAGTCATGTAGTGGACTGTAGGTTGTAGTGTAGTCATGTAGTAGACTGTAGGTTGTAGTGGACTGGTTGTAGTGTAGTCCTGTAGTGGATTGTAGGTTGTAGTGTAGTCATGTAGTAGACTGTAGGTTGTAGTGTAGTCATTTAGTAGACTGGGTTGTAGTGTAGTCATGTAGTGGACTGTAGTTTGTAGTGTAGTCATGTAGTAGACTGTAGTTTGTAGTGTAGTCATGTAGTAGAATGTAGGTTGTAGTGTAGTCATGTAGTAGACTGTAGGTTGTAGTGTAGTCATGTAGTAGACTGTAGGTTGTAGTGTAGTCATGTAGTGGACTGTAGGTTGTAGTGTAGTCATGTAGTAGACTTTAGGTTGTAGTGTAGTCATGTAGTAGACTGTAGGTTGTAGTGTAGTCATTTAGTAGACTGTAGGTTGTAGTGGACCTGTAGGTTGTAGTGTAGTCATTTAGTGGACTGTAGTTTGTAGTGTAGTCATGTAGTGGACTGTAGTTTGTAGTGTAGTCATGTAGTAGACTATAGGTTGTAGTGTAGTCATGTAGTGGACTGTAGTTTGTAGTGTAGTCATGTAGTAGGTTGTAGTGTAGTCATGTAGTAGACTGGGTTGTAGTGTAGTCATGTAGTAGACTATAGGTTGTAGTGTAGTCATGTAGTGGACTGTAGTTTGTAGTGTAGTCATGTAGTAGACTGTAGGTTGTAGTGTAGTCATTTAGTAGACTGGGTTGTAGTGTAGTCATGTAGTGGACTGTAGGTTGTAGTGTAGTCATGTAGTAGATTAGGTTGTAGTGTAGTCATGTAGTAGACTGTAGGTTTGTAGTCAGGTCAGTGGACTGTAGGTTGTAGTGTAGTCATGTAGTAGACTGTAGGTTGTAGTGTAGTCATTTAGTAGACTGGGTTGTAGTGTAGTCATGTAGTGGACTATAGGTTGTAGTGGACTGTAGTTTGTAGTGTAGTCATGTAGTGGACTGTAGGTTGTAGTGTAGTCATGTAGTGGACTGTAGGTTGTAGTGTAGTCATGTAGTGGACTGTAGGTTGTAGTGTAGTCATGTAGTAGACTGTAGGTTGTAGTGGACTTAGGTTGTAGTGTAGTAATTTAGTGTAGACTGTAGTTTGTAGTGTAGTCATGTAGTGGACTGTAGTTTGTAGTGTAGTCATGTAGTGGACTGTAGGTTGTAGTGTAGTCATTTAGTAGACTGGGTTGTAGTGTAGTCATGTAGTGGACTGTAGGTTGTAGTGTAGTCATGTAGTAGACTAGGTTGTAGTGTAGTCATGTAGTAGACTGTAGGTTGTAGTGTAGTCATGTAGTGGACTGTAGGTTGTAGTGTAGTCATAGAGTAGACTGTAGGTTGTAGTGGACTGTAGGTTGTAGTGTAGTCATGTAGTGGACTGTAGGTTGTAGTGTAGTCATGTAGTAGACTGTAGGTTGTAGTGGACTGTAGTTTGTAGTGTAGTCCTGTAGTGGATTGTAGGTTGTAGTGTAGTCATGTAGTAGACTGTAGGTTGTAGTGTAGTCATTTAGTAGACTGGGTTGTAGTGTAGTCATGTAGTGGACTGTAGTTTGTAGTGTAGTCATGTAGTAGACTGTAGTTTGTAGTGTAGTCATGTAGTAGAATGTAGGTTGTAGTGTAGTCATGTAGTAGACTGTAGGTTGTAGTGTAGTCATGTAGTAGACTGTAGGTTGTAGTGTAGTCATGTAGTGGACTGTAGGTTGTAGTCTAGTCATGTAGTAGACTTTAGGTTGTAGTGTAGTCATGTAGTAGACTATAGGTTGTAGTGTAGTCATGTAGTGGACTGTAGTTTGTAGTGTAGTCATGTAGTGGACTGTAGGTTGTAGTGTAGTCATGTAGTGGACTGTAGGTTGTAGTGTAGTCATGTAGTAGATTGTAGGTTGAGTGGACCTGTAGGTTGTAGTGTAGTCATTTAGTAGACTGTAGGTTGTAGTGTAGTCATGTAGTGGACTGTAGGTTGTAGTGTAGTGTAGTGGACTGTAGGTTGTAGTGTAGTCCTGTAGTGGACTGTAGGTTGTAGTGTAGTCATGTAGTGGACTGTAGTTTGGTTGTAGTCATGTAGTGGACTGTAGGTTGTAGTGTAGTCATGTAGCAGACTGTAGTTTGTAGTGTACTGTAGTGGATTGTAGGTTGTAGTGTAGTCATGTAGTAGACTGTAGGTTGTAGTGTAGTCATTTAGTAGACTGGGTTGTAGTGTAGTCATGTAGTGGACTGTAGGTTGTAGTGTAGTCATGTAGTAGACTGTAGTTTGTAGTGTAGTCATGTAGTAGAATGTAGGTTGTAGTGTAGTCATGTAGTAGACTGTAGGTTGTAGTGTAGTCATGTAGTAGACTGTAGGTTGTAGTGTAGTCATGTAGTAGACTGTAGGTTTGTGTAGTCATGTAGTGGACTGTAGTTTGTAGTGTAGTCATGTAGTAGACTGTAGGTTGTAGTGTAGTCATGTAGTGGACTGTAGGTTGTAGTCTAGTCATGTAGTAGACTGTAGGTTGTAGTGTAGTCATGTAGTAGACTATAGGTTGTAGTGTAGTCATGTAGTAGACTGTAGGTTGTAGTGTAGTCATGTAGTAGACTGTAGGTTGTAGTGTAGTCATGTAGTGGACTGTAGGTTGTAGTGTAGTCATGTAGTAGACTGTAGGTTGTAGTGTAGTCATGTAGTAGACTGTAGGTTGTAGTGTAGTCATGTAGTAGACTGTAGTTTGTAGTGTGTAGTGTGTAGTAGACTGTAGGACTGTAGGTTGTAGTGTAGTCATGTAGTAGACTGTAGGTTGTAGTGTAGTCATGTAGTAGACTGTAGGTTGTAGTGTAGTCATGTAGTAGACTGTAGGTTGTAGTGTAGTCATGTAGTAGACTAGGTTGTAGTGTAGTCATGTAGTAGACTGTAGGTTGTAGTGTAGTCATGTAGTGGACTGTAGGTTGTAGTGTAGTCATGTAGTAGACTGTAGGTTGTAGTTGACTGTAGGTTGTAGTGTAGTCATGTAGTAGACTGTAGGTTGTAGTGTAGTCATGTAGTGGACTGTAGGTTGTAGTGTAGTCATGTAGTAGACTTGTAGGTTGTAGTGTAGTCATGTAGTGGACTGTAGGTTGTAGTGTAGTCATGTAGTGGACTGTAGGTTGTAGTCTAGTCATGTAGTAGACTTTAGGTTGTAGTGTAGTCATGTAGTAGACTATAGGTTGTAGTGTAGTCATGTAGTGGACTGTAGGTTGTAGTGTAGTCATGTAGTGGACTGTAGGTTGTAGTGTAGTCATGTAGTGGACTGTAGGTTGTAGTGTAGTCATGTAGTAGATTAGGTTGTAGTGTAGTCATGTAGTGGACTGTAGGTTGTAGTAGTCATATAGTAGACTTTAGGTTGTAGTGTAGTCATGTAGTAGACTATAGGTTGTAGTGTAGTCATGTAGTAGACTGTAGGTTGTAGTGTAGTCATGTAGTGGACTGTAGGTTGTAGTGTAGTCCTGTAGTGGACTGTAGGTTGTAGTGTAGTCATTGTAGTGGACTGTAGTAGGTTGTAGTGTAGTCATTTAGTAGACTGTAGGTTGTAGTGTAGTCATGTAGTGGACTGTAGTTTGTAGTGTAGTCATGTAGTAGACTGTAGGTTGTAGTGTAGTCATGTGTAGACTGTAGGTTGTAGTGTAGTCATGTAGTAGACTGTAGGTTGTAGTGTAGTCATGTAGTAGACTGTAGTTTGTAGTGTAGTCATGTAGTAGACTGTAGGTTGTAGTGTAGTCATGTAGTAGACTAGGTTGTAGTGTAGTCATGTAGTAGACTGTAGGTTGTAGTGTAGTCATGTAGTGGACTGTAGGTTGTAGTGTAGTCATGTAGTAGACTGTAGGTTGTAGTGGACTGTAGGTTGTAGTGTAGTCATTTAGTAGACTGTAGGTTGTAGTGTAGTCCTGTAGTGGACTGTAGGTTGTAGTGTAGTCCTGTAGTGGACTGTGTAGGTTGTAGTGTAGTCAGGTAGTGGACTGTAGGTTGTAGTGTAGTCATGTAGTAGACTGTAGGTTGTAGTGTAGTCATTTAGTAGACTGGGTTGTAGTGTAGTCATGTAGTAGACTATAGGTTGTAGTGGACCTTAGGTTGTAGTGTAGTGGACTGTAGGTTGTGTAGTCATGTAGTAGACTGTAGGTTGTAGTGTAGTCATGTAGTGGACTGTAGGTTGTAGAGTCTAGTAGACTTTAGGTTGTAGTGTAGTCATGTAGTAGACTGTAGGTTGTAGTGTAGTCATGTAGTAGACTTTAGGTTGTAGTGTAGTCATGTAGTAGATTGTAGGTTGTAGTGGACCTTAGGTTGTAGTGTAGTCATTTAGTAGACTGTAGGTTGTAGTGTAGTCATTTAGTAGACTGTAGGTTGTAGTGTAGTCCTGTAGTGGACTGTAGGTTGTAGTGTAGTCATGTAGTAGACTATAGGTTGTAGTGTAGTCATGTAGTGGACTGTAGGTTGTAGTGTAGTCCTGTAGTGGACTGTAGGTTGTAGTGTAGTCAGGTAGTGGACTGTAGGTTGTAGTCTAGTCATGTAGTAGACTTTAGGTTGTAGTGTAGTCATGTAGTAGACTATAGGTTGTAGTGTAGTCATGTAGTGGACTGTAGTTTGTAGTGTAGTCATGTAGTGGACTGTAGGTTGTAGTGTAGTCATGTAGTAGATTGTAGGTTGTAGTGTAGTCATGTAGTGGACTGTAGGTTGTAGTCTAGTCATAGTAGACTTTAGGTTGTAGTGTAGTCATGTAGTAGATTGTAGGTTGTAGTGTAGTCATGTAGTGGACTGTAGGTTGTAGTCTAGTCATGTAGTAGACTGTAGGTTGTAGTGTAGTCATGTAGTGGACTGTAGGTTGTAGTGTAGTCCTGTAGTGGACTGTAGGTTGTAGTGTAGTCCTGTAGTGGATTGTAGGTTGTAGTGTAGTCATGTAGTAGGTTGTAGTGTAGTCATTTAGTAGACTGGGTTGTAGTGTAGTCATGTAGTGGACTGTAGTTTGTAGTGTAGTCATGTAGTAGACTGTAGTTTGTAGTGTAGTCATGTAGTAGACTATAGGTTGTAGTGTAGTCATGTAGTGGACTGTGGGTTGTAGTGTAGTCCTGTAGTGGACTGTAGGTTGTAGTGTAGTCATGTAGTAGACTGTAGGTTGTAGTGTAGTCATTTAGTAGACTGGGTTGTAGTGGACCTAGTCATTTAGTGGACTGTAGTTTGTAGTGTAGTCATGTAGTAGACTATAGGTTGTAGTGTAGTCCTGTAGTGGACTGTAGGTTGTAGTGTAGTCATGTAGTGGACTGTAGGTTGTAGTGTAGTCATGTAGTGGACTGTAGGTTGTAGTGTAGTCATGTAGTAGACTGTAGGTTGTAGTGTAGTCATTTAGTAGACTGGGTTGTAGTGTAGTCATGTGGACTGTAGTTTGTAGTGTAGTCATGTAGTAGGATTAGGTTGTAGTGTAGTCATGTAGTAGACTGTAGGTTGTAGTGTAGTCAGGTAGTGGACTGTAGGTTGTAGTGTAGTCATGTAGTAGACTGTAGGTTGTAGTGTAGTCAGTTTGTAGTGACTGTAGTGGACTATAGGTTGTAGTGTAGTCATGTAGTGGACTGTAGTTTGTAGTGTAGTCATGTAGTGGACTGTAGGTTGTAGTGTAGTCATGTAGTAGACAGTAGGTTGTAGTGGACCTTAGGTTGTAGTGTAGTCATTTAGTGGACTGTAGTTGTAGTGTAGTCATGTAGTGGACTGTAGGTTGTAGTGTAGTCCTGTAGTGGACTGTGGGTTGTAGTGTAGTCCTGTAGTGGACTGTAGGTTGTAGTGTAGTCATGTAGTGGACTGTAGTTTGTAGTGTAGTCATGTAGTGGACTGTAGGTTGTAGTGTAGTCATGTAGTGGACTGTAGGTTGTAGTGTAGTCATGTAGTAGACTGTAGGTTGTAGTGGACCTAAGGTTGTAGTGTAGTCATTTAGTGGACTGTAGTTTGTAGTGTAGTCATGTAGTGGACTGTAGTTTGTAGTGTAGTCATGTAGTAGACTATAGGTTGTAGTGTAGTCATGTAGTGGACTGTGGGTTGTAGTGTAGTCCTGTAGTGGACTGTAGGTTGTAGTGTAGTCATGTAGTAGACTGTAGGTTGTAGTGTAGTCATTTAGTAGACTGGGTTGTAGTGGACCTTAGGTTGTAGTGTAGTCATTTAGTGGACTGTAGTTTGTAGTGTAGTCATGTAGTGGACTGTAGGTTGTAGTGTAGTCATGTAGTGGACTGTAGGTTGTAGTCTAGTCATATAGTAGACTTTAGGTTGTAGTGTAGTCATGTAGTAGACTATAGGTTGTAGTGTAGTCATGTAGTAGACTGTAGGTTGTAGTGTAGTCATGTAGTGGACTGTAGGTTGTAGTGTAGTCCTGTAGTGGACTGTAGGTTGTAGTGTAGTCCTGTAGTGGATTGTAGGTTGTAGTGTAGTCATGTAGTAGGTTGTAGTGTAGTCATTTAGTAGACTGGGTTGTAGTGTAGTCATGTAGTGGACTCTAGTTTGTAGTGTAGTCATGTAGTAGACTGTAGTTTGTAGTGTAGTCATGTAGTAGACTGTAGGTTGTAGTGTAGTCATGTAGTAGACTGTAGGTTGTAGTGTAGTCATGTAGTAGACTAGGTTGTAGTGTAGTCATGTAGTAGACTGTAGGTTGTAGTGTAGTCATGTAGTGGACTGAGGTTGTAGTGTAGTCATGTAGTAGACTGTAGGTGTAGTGGACAGGTTGTAGTGTAGTCATTTAGTAGACTGTAGGTTGTAGTGTAGTCCTGTAGTGGACTGTAGGTTGTAGTGTAGTCATGTAGTGGACTGTAGGTTGTAGTGTAGTCATGTAGTGGACTGTAGGTTGTAGTGTAGTCATGTAGTAGACTGTAGGTTGTAGTGTAGTCATTTAGTAGACTAGACTCGGTTGTAGTGTAGTCATGTAGTAGACTATAGGTTGTAGTAGTAGGTTGTAGTGGACTGTAGGTTGTAGTGTAGTCATGTAGTAGACTGTAGGTTGTAGTGTAGTCATGTAGTGGACTGTAGGTTGTAGTGTAGTCATGTAGTAGAGACTGTAGGTTGTAGTGTAGTCATGTAGTAGACTTTAGGTTGTAGTGTAGTCATGTAGTGGACTGTAGGTTGTAGTGGACTGTAGTCATGTAGTGGACTGTAGGTTGTAGTGTAGTCATGTAGTAGACTATAGGTTGTAGGTTGTAGTGGACTGTAGTTTGTAGTGTAGTCATGTAGTGGACTGTAGGTTGTAGTGGACTGTAGGTTCAGTGTAGTCATGTAGTAGATTGTAGGTTGTAGTGTAGTCATGTAGTGGATTGTAGGTTGTAGTCTAGATATAGTAGACTTTAGGTTGTAGTGTAGTCATGTAGTAGACTATAGGTTGTAGTGTAGTCATGTAGTAGACTGTAGGTTGTAGTGTAGTCATGTAGTGGACTGTAGGTTGTAGTGTAGTCCTGTAGTGGACTGTAGGTTGTAGTGTAGTCCTGTAGTGGATTGTAGGTTGTAGTGTAGTCATGTAGTAGGTTGTAGTGTAGTCATTTAGTAGACTGGGTTGTAGTGTAGTCATGTAGTGGACTGTAGTTTGTAGTGTAGTCATGTAGTAGACTGTAGTTTGTAGTGTAGTCATGTAGTAGACTGTAGGTTGTAGTGTAGTCATGTAGTAGACTGTAGGTTGTAGTGTAGTCATGTAGTAGACTGTAGTTTGTAGTGTAGTCATGTAGTAGACTGTAGGTTGTAGTGTAGTCATGTAGTAGACTAGGTTGTAGTGTAGTCATGTAGTAGACTGTAGGTTGTAGTGTAGTCATGTAGTGGACTGTAGGTTGTAGTGTAGTAGTAGACTCAGGTTGTAGTGGACTGTAGGTTGTAGTGTAGTCATGTAGTAGACTGTAGGTTGTAGTGTAGTCATGTAGTAGTGGACTGTAGGTTGTAGTCTAGTCATGTAGTAGACTTTAGGTTGTAGTGTAGTCATGTAGTAGACTGTAGGTTGTAGTGTAGTCATGTAGTGGACTGTAGGTTGTAGTCTAGTCATGTAGTAGACTTTAGGTTGTAGTGTAGTCATGTAGTAGACTATAGGTTGTAGTGTAGTCATGTAGTGGACTGTAGTTTGTAGTGTAGTCATGTAGTGGACTGTAGGTTGTAGTCTAGTCATGTAGTAGACTTTAGGTTGTAGTGTAGTCATGTAGTAGACTGTAGGTTGTAGTGTAGTCATGTAGTGGACTGTAGGTTGTAGTCTAGTCATGTAGTAGACTTTAGGTTGTAGTGTAGTCATGTAGTAGACTATAGGTTGTAGTGTAGTCATGTAGTGTACTGTAGGTTGTAGTGTAGTCATGTAGTGGACTGTAGGTTGTAGTGTAGTCATGTAGTAGATTGTAGGTTGTAGTGTAGTCATGTAGTGGACTGTAGGTTGTAGTCTAGTCATATAGTAGACTTTAGGTTGTAGTGTAGTCATGTAGTAGACTATAGGTTGTAGTGTAGTCATTTAGTGGACTGTAGTTTGTAGTGTAGTCATGTAGTGGACTGTAGTTTGTAGTGTAGTCATGTAGTAGACTGTAGGTTGTAGTGTAGTCATGTAGTAGACTGGGTTGTAGTGTAGTCATGTAGTAGACTATAGGTTGTACTGTAGTCATGTAGTGGACTTTAGTTTGTAGTGTAGTCATGTAGTAGACTGTAGGTTGTAGTGTAGTCATGTAGTGGACTGTAGGTTGTAGTCTAGTCATGTAGTAGACTTTAGGTTGTAGTGTAGTCATGTAGTAGACTGTAGGTTGTAGTGTAGTCATGTAGTGGACTGTAGGTTGTAGTCTAGTCATGTAGTAGACTTTAGGTTGTAGTGTAGTCATGTAGTAGACTATAGGTTGTAGTGTAGTCATGTAGTGGACTGTAGTTTGTAGTGTAGTCATGTAGTGGACTGTTGGTTGTAGTGTAGTCATGTAGTGGACTGTAGGTTGTAGTGTAGTCATGTAGTAGATTGTAGGTTGTAGTGTAGTCATGTAGTGGACTGTAGGTTGTAGTCTAGTCATATAGTAGACTTTAGGTTGTAGTGTAGTCATGTAGTAGACTATAGGTTGTAGTGTAGTCATGTAGTAGACTGTAGGTTGTAGTGTAGTCATGTAGTGGACTGTAGGTTGTAGTGTAGTCCTGTAGTGGACTGTAGGTTGTAGTGTAGTCCTGTAGTGGATTGTAGGTTGTAGTGTAGTCATGTAGTAGGTTGTAGTGTAGTCATTTAGTAGACTGGGTTGTAGTGTAGTCATGTAGTGGACTGTAGTTTGTAGTGTAGTCATGTAGTAGACTGTAGTTTGTAGTGTAGTCATGTAGTAGACTGTAGGTTGTAGTGTAGTCATGTAGTAGACTGTAGGTTGTAGTGTAGTCATGTAGTAGACTGTAGTTTGTAGTGTAGTCATGTAGTAGACTGTAGGTTGTAGTGTAGTCATGTAGTAGACTAGGTTGTAGTGTAGTCATGTAGTAGACTGTAGGTTGTAGTGTAGTCATGTAGTGGACTGTAGGTTGTAGTGTAGTCATGTAGTAGACTGTAGGTTGTAGTGGACTGTAGGTTGTAGTGTAGTCATGTAGTAGACTGTAGGTTGTAGTGTAGTCATGTAGTGGACTGTAGGTTGTAGTCTAGTCATGTAGTAGACTTTAGGTTGTAGTGTAGTCATGTAGTAGACTATAGGTTGTAGTGTAGTCATGTAGTGGACTGTAGTTTGTAGTGTAGTCATGTAGTGGACTGTAGGTTGTAGTCTAGTCATGTAGTAGACTTTAGGTTGTAGTGTAGTCATGTAGTAGACTGTAGGTTGTAGTGTAGTCATGTAGTGGACTGTAGGTTGTAGTCTAGTCATGTAGTAGACTTTAGGTTGTAGTGTAGTCATGTAGTAGACTATAGGTTGTAGTGTAGTCATGTAGTGGACTGTAGGTTGTAGTGTAGTCATGTAGTGGACTGTAGGTTGTAGTGTAGTCATGTAGTAGATTGTAGGTTGTAGTGTAGTCATGTAGTGGACTGTAGGTTGTAGTCTAGTCATATAGTAGACTTTAGGTTGTAGTGTAGTCATGTAGTAGACTATAGGTTGTAGTGTAGTCATGTAGTAGACTGTAGGTTGTAGTGTAGTCATGTAGTGGACTGTAGGTTGTAGTGTAGTCCTGTAGTGGACTGTAGGTTGTAGTGTAGTCCTGTAGTGGATTGTAGGTTGTAGTGTAGTCATGTAGTAGGTTGTAGTGTAGTCATTTAGTAGACTGGGTTGTAGTGTAGTCATGTAGTGGACTGTAGTTTGTAGTGTAGTCATGTAGTAGACTGTAGTTTGTAGTGTAGTCATGTAGTAGACTGTAGGTTGTAGTGTAGTCATGTAGTAGACTGTAGGTTGTAGTGTAGTCATGTAGTAGACTGTAGTTTGTAGTGTAGTCATGTAGTAGACTGTAGGTTGTAGTGTAGTCATGTAGTAGACTAGGTTGTAGTGTAGTCATGTAGTAGACTGTAGGTTGTAGTGTAGTCATGTAGTGGACTGTAGGTTGTAGTGTAGTCATGTAGTAGACTGTAGGTTGTAGTGGACTGTAGGTTGTAGTGTAGTCATGTAGTGGACTGTAGGTTGTAGTGTAGTCATGTAGTGGACTGTAGGTTGTAGTCTAGTCATGTAGTAGACTTTAGGTTGTAGTGTAGTCATGTAGTAGACTGTAGGTTGTAGTGTAGTCATGTAGTGGACTGTAGGTTGTAGTCTAGTCATGTAGTAGACTTTAGGTTGTAGTGTAGTCATGTAGTAGACTATAGGTTGTAGTGTAGTCATGTAGTGGACTGTAGGTTGTAGTGTAGTCATGTAGTGGACTGTAGGTTGTAGTGTAGTCATGTAGTGGACTGTAGGTTGTAGTGTAGTCATGTAGTAGATTGTAGGTTGTAGTGTAGTCATGTAGTGGACTGTAGGTTGTAGTCTAGTCATATAGTAGACTTTAGGTTGTAGTGTAGTCATGTAGTAGACTATAGGTTGTAGTGTAGTCATGTAGTAGACTGTAGGTTGTAGTGTAGTCATGTAGTGGACTGTAGGTTGTAGTGTAGTCCTGTAGTGGACTGTAGGTTGTAGTGTAGTCCTGTAGTGGATTGTAGGTTGTAGTGTAGTCATGTAGTAGGTTGTAGTGTAGTCATTTAGTAGACTGGGTTGTAGTGTAGTCATGTAGTGGACTGTAGTTTGTAGTGTAGTCATGTAGTAGACTGTAGTTTGTAGTGTAGTCATGTAGTAGACTGTAGGTTGTAGTGTAGTCATGTAGTAGACTGTAGGTTGTAGTGTAGTCATGTAGTAGACTGTAGTTTGTAGTGTAGTCATGTAGTAGACTGTAGGTTGTAGTGTAGTCATGTAGTAGACTAGGTTGTAGTGTAGTCATGTAGTAGACTGTAGGTTGTAGTGTAGTCATGTAGTGGACTGTAGGTTGTAGTGTAGTCATGTAGTAGACTGTAGGTTGTAGTGGACTGTAGGTTGTAGTGTAGTCATTTAGTGGACTGTAGGTTGTAGTGTAGTCATTTAGTAGACTGTAGGTTGTAGTGTAGTCCTGTAGTGGACTGTAGGTTGTAGTGTAGTCCTGTAGTGGACTGTAGGTTGTAGTGTAGTCAGGTAGTGGACTGTAGGTTGTAGTGTAGTCATGTAGTAGACTGTAGGTTGTAGTGTAGTCATTTAGTAGACTGGGTTGTAGTGTAGTCATGTAGTAGACTATAGGTTGTAGTGGACCTTAGGTTGTAGTGTAGTCATTTAGTGGACTGTAGGTTGTAGTGTAGTCATGTAGTGGACTGTAGTTTGTAGTGTAGTCATGTAGTAGACTGTAGGTTGTAGTGTAGTCATGTAGTAGACTGGGTTGTAGTGTAGTCATGTAGTAGACTATAGGTTGTACTGTAGTCATGTAGTAGACTATAGGTTGTACTGTAGTCATGTAGTGGACTTTAGTTTGTAGTGTAGTCATGTAGTAGACTGTAGGTTGTAGTGTAGTCATGTAGTGGACTGTAGGTTGTAGTCTAGTCATGTAGTAGACTTTAGGTTGTAGTGTAGTCATGTAGTAGACTGTAGGTTGTAGTGTAGTCATGTAGTAGACTTTAGGTTGTAGTGTAGTCATGTAGTAGATTGTAGGTTGTAGTGGACCTTAGGTTGTAGTGTAGTCATTTAGTAGGTTGTAGGTTGTAGTGTAGTCATTTAGTAGACTGTAGGTTGTAGTGTAGTCCTGTAGTGGACTGTAGGTTGTAGTGTAGTCATGTAGTAGACTATAGGTTGTAGTGTAGTCATGTAGTGGACTGTAGGTTGTAGTGTAGTCCTGTAGTGGACTGTAGGTTGTAGTGTAGTCAGGTAGTGGACTGTAGGTTGTAGTCTAGTCATGTAGTAGACTTTAGGTTGTAGTGTAGTCATGTAGTAGACTATAGGTTGTAGTGTAGTCATGTAGTGGACTGTAGTTTGTAGTGTAGTCATGTAGTGGACTGTAGGTTGTAGTGTAGTCATGTAGTAGATTGTAGGTTGTAGTGTAGTCATGTAGTGGACTGTAGGTTGTAGTCTAGTCATATAGTAGACTTTAGGTTGTAGTGTAGTCATGTAGTAGATTGTAGGTTGTAGTGTAGTCATGTAGTGGACTGTAGGTTTGTAGTCATATAGTAGACATAGTAGTAGTGGACTGTAGGTTGTAGTGTAGTCCTGTAGTGGACTGTAGGTTGTAGTGTAGTCCTGTAGTGGATTGTAGGTTGTAGTGTAGTCATGTAGTAGGTTGTAGTGTAGTCATTTAGTAGACTGGGTTGTAGTGTAGTCATGTAGTGGACTGTAGTTTGTAGTGTAGTCATGTAGTAGACTGTAGTTTGTAGTGTAGTCATGTAGTAGACTATAGGTTGTAGTGTAGTCATGTAGTGGACTGTGGGTTGTAGTGTAGTCATGTAGTGGACTGTAGGTTGTAGTGTAGTCATGTAGTAGACTGTAGGTTGTAGTGTAGTCATTTAGTAGACTGGGTTGTAGTGGACCTTAGGTTGTAGTGTAGTCATTTAGTGGACTGTAGTTTGTAGTGTAGTCATGTAGTAGACTATAGGTTGTAGTGTAGTCCTGTAGTGGACTGTAGGGTGTAGTCATGTAGTGGACTGTAGGTTGTAGTGTAGTCATGTAGTGGACTGTAGGTTGTAGTGTAGTCATGTAGTAGACTGTAGGTTGTAGTGTAGTCATTTAGTAGACTGGGTTGTAGTGTAGTCATGTAGCGGACTGTAGTTTGTAGTGTAGTCATGTAGTGGACTGTAGGTTGTAATGTAGTCATGTAGTAGATTAGGTTGTAGTGTAGTCATGTAGTAGACTGTAGGTTGTAGTGTAGTCAGGTAGTGGACTGTAGGTTGTAGTGTAGTCATGTAGTAGACTGTAGGTTGTAGTGTAGTCATGTAGTGGACTGTAGTTTGTAGTGTAGTCATGTAGTGGACTATAGGTTGTAGTGTAGTCATGTAGTGGACTGTAGTTTGTAGTGTAGTCATGTAGTGGACTGTAGGTTGTAGTGTAGTCATGTAGTAGACAGTAGGTTGTAGTGGACCTTAGGTTGTAGTGTAGTCATTTAGTGGACTGTAGTTTGTAGTGTAGTCATGTAGTGCACTGTAGGTTGTAGTGTAGTCCTGTAGTGGACTGTGGGTTGTAGTGTAGTCCTGTAGTGGACTGTAGGTTGTAGTGTAGTCATGTAGTGGACTGTAGTTTGTAGTGTAGTCATGTAGTGGACTGTAGGTTGTAGTGTAGTCATGTAGTGGACTGTAGGTTGTAGTGTAGTCATGTAGTAGACTGTAGGTTGTAGTGGACCTAAGGTTGTAGTGTAGTCATTTAGTGGACTGTAGTTTGTAGTGTAGTCATGTAGTGGACTGTAGTTTGTAGTGTAGTCATGTAGTAGACTATAGGTTGTAGTGTAGTCATGTAGTGGACTGTGGGTTGTAGTGTAGTCCTGTAGTGGACTGTAGGTTGTAGTGTAGTCATGTAGTAGACTGTAGGTTGTAGTGTAGTCATTTAGTAGACTGGGTTGTAGTGGACCTTAGGTTGTAGTGTAGTCATTTAGTGGACTGTAGTTTGTAGTGTAGTCATGTAGTGGACTGTAGTTTGTAGTGTAGTCATGTAGTAGACTATAGGTTGTAGTGTAGTCCTGTAGTGGACTGTAGGTTGTAGTGTAGTCATGTAGTGGACTGTAGGTTGTAGTGTAGTCATGTAGTGGACTGTAGGTTGTAGTGTAGTCATAGTAGGTTGTAGTGACTAGTAGGACTGGGTTGTAGTGTAGTCATGTAGTGGACTGTAGGTTGTAGTGTAGTCATGTAGTGGACTGTAGGTTGTAGTGTAGTCATGTAGTAGATTAGGTTGTAGTGTAGTCATGTAGTAGACTGTAGGTTGTAGTGTAGTCATGTAGTGGACTGTAGGTTGTAGTGTAGTCATGTAGTAGACTGTAGGTTGTAGTGTAGTCATTTAGTAGACTGGGTTGTAGTGTAGTCATGTAGTGGACTGTAGTTTGTAGTGTAGTCATGTAGTGGACTATAGGTTGTAGTGTAGTCATGTAGTGGACTGTAGGTTGTAGTGTAGTCATGTAGTGGACTGTAGGTTGTAGTGTAGTCATGTAGTGGACTGTAGGTTGTAGTGTAGTCATGTAGTGGACTGTAGGTTGTAGTGTAGTCATGTAGTAGACTGTAGGTTGTAGTGGACCTAAGGTTGTAGTGTAGTCATTTAGTGGACTGTAGTTTGTAGTGTAGTCATGTAGTGGACTGTAGTTTGTAGTGTAGTCATGTAGTAGACTATAGGTTGTAGTGTAGTCATGTAGTGGACTGTGGGTTGTAGTGTAGTCCTGTAGTGGACTGTAGGTTGTAGTGTAGTCATGTAGTAGACTGTAGGTTGTAGTTTAGTCATTTAGTAGACTGGGTTGTAGTGGACCTTAGGTTGTAGTGTAGTCATTTAGTGGACTGTAGGTTGTAATGTAGTCATGTAGTAGATTAGGTTGTAGTGTAGTCATGTAGTAGACTGTAGGTTGTAGTGTAGTCAGGTAGTGGACTGTAGGTTGTAGTGTAGTCATTTAGTAGACTGGGTTGTAGTGTAGTCATGTAGTGGACTGTAGTTTGTAGTGTAGTCATGTAGTGGACTATAGGTTGTAGTGTAGTCATGTAGTGGACTGTAGTTTGTAGTGTAGTCATGTAGTAGACTGTAGGTTGTAGTGTAGTCATTTAGTAGACTGGGTTGTAGTGGACCTTAGGTTGTAGTGTAGTCATTTAGTGGACTGTAGTTTGTAGTGTAGTCATGTAGTGGACTGTAGTTTGTAGTGTAGTCATGTAGTAGACTATAGGTTGTAGTGTAGTCATGTAGTAGACTGTAGGTTGTAGTGTAGTCCTGTAGTGGACTGTAGGTTGTAGTGTAGTCATGTAGTGGCCTGTAGGTTGTAGTGTAGTCATGTAGTGGACTGTAGGTTGTAGTGTAGTCATGTAGTAGACTGTAGGTTGTAGTGTAGTCATTTAGTAGACTGGGTTGTAGTGTAGTCATGTAGCGGACTGTAGTTTGTAGTGTAGTCATGTAGTGGACTGTAGGTTGTAGTGTAGTCATGTAGTAGATTAGTTTGTAGTGTAGTCATGTAGTAGACTGTAGGTTGTAGTGTAGTCAGGTAGTGGACTGTAGGTTGTAGTGTAGTCATGTAGTAGACTGTAGGTTGTAGTGTAGTCATTTAGTAGACTGGGTTGTAGTGTAGTCATGTAGTGGACTATAGGTTGTAGTGTAGTCATGTAGTGGACTGTAGTTTGTAGTGTAGTCATGTAGTGGACTGTAGGTTGTAGTGTAGTCATGTAGTGGACTGTAGGTTGTAGTGTAGTCATGTAGTAGACTGTAGGTTGTAGTGGACCTAAGGTTGTAGTGTAGTCATTTAGTGGACTGTAGTTTGTAGTGTAGTCATGTAGTGGACTGTAGTTTGTAGTGTAGTCATTTAGTGGACTGTAGTTTGTAGTGTAGTCATGTAGTGGACTGTAGTTTGTAGTGTAGTCATGTAGTGGACTGTAGTTTGTAGTGTAGTCATGTAGTGGACTGTAGGTTGTAGTGTAGTCATTTAGTAGACTGGGTTGTAGTGTAGTCATGTAGTGGACTGTAGTTTGTAGTGTAGTCATGTAGTGGACTGTAGGTTGTAGTGTAGTCATGTAGTAGACTAGGTTGTAGTGTAGTCATGTAGTAGACTGTAGGTTGTAGTGTAGTCATGTAGTGGACTGTAGGTTGTAGTGTAGTCATGTAGTGGACTGTAGGTTGTAGTGTAGTCATGTAGTAGACTGTAGGTTGTAGTGGACTGTAGGTTGTAGTGTAGTCATGTAGTGGACTGTAGGTTGTAGTGTAGTCATGTAGTAGACTGGGTTGTAGTGTAGTCATATAGTAGACTGTAGGTTGTAGTGTAGTCATGTAGTGGACTGTAGGTTGTAGTGTAGTCATGTAGTAGACTGTAGGTTGTAGTGGACTGTAGGTTGTAGTGTAGTCATGTAGTAGACTGGGTTGTAGTGTAGTCATGTAGTGGACTGTAGGTTGTTGTCTAGTCATGTAGTAGACTATAGGTTGTAGTGTAGTCATGTAGTGGACTGTAGGTTGTAGTGTAGTCCTGTAGTGGACTGTAGGTTGTAGTGTAGTCAGGTAGTGGACTGTAGGTTGTAGTGTAGTCATGTAGTAGACTGGGTTGTAGTGTAGTCATTTAGTAGACTGGGTTGTAGTGTAGTCATGTAGTAGACTGTAGTTTGTAGTGTAGTCATGTAGTGGACTGTAGTTTGTAGTGTAGTCATGTAGTGGACTGGGTTGTAGTGTAGTCATGTAGTGGACTGTAGGTTGTAGTCTAGTCATGTAGTAGACTTTAGGTTGTAGTGTAGTCATGTAGTAGACTATAGGTTGTAGTGTAGTCATGTAGTGGACTTTAGTTTGTAGTGTAGTCATGTAGTAGACTGTAGGTTGTAGTGTAGTCATGTAGTGGACTGTAGGTTGTAGTCTAGTCATGTAGTAGACTTTAGGTTGTAGTGTAGTCATGTAGTAGACTATAGGTTGTAGTGTAGTCATGTAGTGGACTGTAGTTTGTAGTGTAGTCATGTAGTGGACTGTAGGTTGTAGTGTAGTCATGTAGTGGACTGTAGGTTGTAGTGTAGTCATGTAGTAGATTGTAGGTTGTAGTGGACCTTAGGTTGTAGTGTAGTCATTTAGTAGACTGTAGGTTGTAGTGTAGTCATGTAGTAGACTGCAGGTTGTAGTGTTGTCCTGTAGTGGACTGTAGGTTGTAGTGTAGTCAGGTAGTGGACTGTAGGTTGTAGTGTAGTCATGTAGTAGACTGGGTTGTAGTGTAGTCATTTAGTAGACTGGGTTGTAGTGTAGTCATGTAGTAGACTGTAGTTTGTAGTGTAGTCATGTAGTGGACTGTAGTTTGTAGTGTAGTCATGTAGTGGACTGTAGTTTGTAGTGTAGTCATGTAGTAGACTGTAGGTTGTAGTGTAGTCATGTAGTAGACTGGGTTGTAGTGTAGTCATGTAGTGGACTGTAGGTTGTAGTCTAGTCATGTAGTAGACTTTAGGTTGTAGTGTAGTCATGTAGTAGACTATAGGTTGTAGTGTAGTCATGTAGTGGACTTTAGTTTGTAGTGTAGTCATGTAGTAGACTGTAGGTTGTAGTGTAGTCATGTAGTGGACTGTAGGTTGTAGTCTAGTCATGTAGTAGACTTTAGGTTGTAGTGTAGTCATGTAGTAGACTATAGGTTGTAGTGTAGTCATGTAGTGGACTGTAGTTTGTAGTGTAGTCATGTAGTGGACTGTAGGTTGTAGTGTAGTCATGTAGTGGACTGTAGGTTGTAGTGTAGTCATGTAGTAGATTGTAGGTTGTAGTGGACCTTAGGTTGTAGTGTAGTCATTTAGTAGACTGTAGGTTGTAGTGTAGTCATGTAGTAGACTGCAGGTTGTAGTGTTGTCCTGTAGTGGACTGTAGGTTGTAGTGTAGTCCTGTAGTGGACTGTAGGTTGTAGTGTAGTCCTGTAGTGGACTGTAGGTTGTAGTGGACTGTAGTTTGTAGTGTAGTCATGTAGTGGACTGTAGGTTGTAGTGTAGTCATGTAGCAGACTGTAGGTTGTAGTGTAGTCCTGTAGTGGATTGTAGGTTGTAGTGTAGTCATGTAGTAGACTGTAGGTTGTAGTGTAGTCATTTAGTAGACTGGGTTGTAGTGTAGTCATGTAGTGGACTGTAGTTTGTAGTGTAGTCATGTAGTGGACTGTAGTTTGTAGTGTAGTCATGTAGTGGACTGTAGGTTGTAGTGTAGTCATTTAGTAGACTGGGTTGTAGTGTAGTCATGTAGTGGACTGTAGTTTGTAGTGTAGTCATGTAGTGGACTGTAGGTTGTAGTGTAGTCATGTAGTAGACTAGGTTGTAGTGTAGTCATGTAGTAGACTGTAGGTTGTAGTGTAGTCATGTAGTGGACTGTAGGTTGTAGTGTAGTCATGTAGTAGACTGTAGGTTGTAGTGGACTGTAGGTTGTAGTGTAGTCATGTAGTGGACTGTAGGTTGTAGTGTAGTCATGTAGTAGACTAGGTTGTAGTGTAGTCATATAGTAGACTGTAGGTTGTAGTGTAGTCATGTAGTGGACTGTAGGTTGTAGTGTAGTCATGTAGTAGACTGTAGGTTGTAGTGGACTGTAGGTTGTAGTGTAGTCATGTAGTAGACTGGGTTGTAGTGTAGTCATGTAGTGGACTGTAGGTTGTTGTCTAGTCATGTAGTAGACTATAGGTTGTAGTGTAGTCATGTAGTGGACTGTAGGTTGTAGTGTAGTCCTGTAGTGGACTGTAGGTTGTAGTGTAGTCATGTAGTAGATTGTAGGTTGTAGTGGACCTTAGGTTGTAGTGTAGTCATTTAGTAGACTGTAGGTTGTAGTGTAGTCATGTAGTGGACTGTAGGTTGTAGTGTAGACCTGTAGTGGACTGTAGGTTTTAGTGTAGTCCTGTAGTGGACTGTAGTTTGTAGTGTAGTCATGTAGTGGACTGTAGGTTGTAGTGTAGTCATGTAGCAGACTGTAGTTTGTAGTGTAGTCCTGTAGCGGATTGTAGGTTGTAGTGTAGTCATGTAGTGGACTGTAGGTTGTAGTGTAGTCATGTAGTGGAATTTAGGTTGTAGTGTAGTCATGTAGTGGACTGTAGGTTGTAGTGTAGTCATGTAGCAGACTGTAGGTTACGGTATAGTCATGTAGTGGACTGTAGGTTGTAGTGTAGTCATGTAGTGGACTGTAGGTTGTAGTGTAGTCCTGTAGTGGACTGTGGGTTGTAGTGTAGTCCTGTAGTGGACTGTAGGTTGTAGTGTAGTCATGTAGTAGACTGTAGGTTGTAGTGTAGTCATTTAGTAGACTGGGTTGTAGTGGACCTTAGGTTGTAGTGTAGTCATTTAGTGGACTGTAGTTTGTAGTGTAGTCATGTAGTGGACTGTAGTTTGTAGTGTAGTCATGTAGTAGACTATAGGTTGTAGTGTAGTCATGTAGTGGACTGTAGTTTGTAGTGTAGTCATGTAGTAGGTTGTAGTGTAGTCATGTAGTAGACTGGGTTGTAGTGTAGTCATGTAGTAGACTATAGGTTGTAGTGTAGTCATGTAGTGGACTGTAGTTTGTAGTGTAGTCATGTAGTAGACTGTAGGTTGTAGTGTAGTCATTTAGTAGACTGGGTTGTAGTGTAGTCATGTAGTGGACTGTAGGTTGTAGTGTAGTCATGTAGTAGATTAGGTTGTAGTGTAGTCATGTAGTAGACTGTAGGTTGTAGTGTAGTCAGGTAGTGGACTGTAGGTTGTAGTGTAGTCATGTAGTAGACTGTAGGTTGTAGTGTAGTCATTTAGTAGACTGGGTTGTAGTGTAGTCATGTAGTGGACTATAGGTTGTAGTGGACTGTAGTTTGTAGTGTAGTCATGTAGTGGACTGTAGGTTGTAGTGTAGTCATGTAGTGGACTGTAGGTTGTAGTGTAGTCATGTAGTAGACTGTAGGTTGTAGTGGACCTTAGGTTGTAGTGTAGTAATTTAGTGGACTGTAGTTTGTAGTGTAGTCATGTAGTGGACTGTAGTTTGTAGTGTAGTCATGTAGTAGACTATAGGTTGTAGTGTAGTCATGTAGTGGACTGTAGTTTGTAGTGTAGTCATGTAGTGGACTGTAGTTTGTAGTGTAGTCATGTAGTGGACTGTAGGTTGTAGTGTAGTCATTTAGTAGACTGGGTTGTAGTGTAGTCATGTAGTGGACTGTAGGTTGTAGTGTAGTCATGTAGTAGACTAGGTTGTAGTGTAGTCATGTAGTAGACTGTAGGTTGTAGTGTAGTCATGTAGTGGACTGTAGGTTGTAGTGTAGTCATGTAGTAGACTGTAGGTTGTAGTGGACTGTAGGTTGTAGTGTAGTCATGTAGTGGACTGTAGGTTGTAGTGTAGTCATGTAGTAGACTGTAGGTTGTAGTGGACTGTAGTTTGTAGTGTAGTCCTGTAGTGGATTGTAGGTTGTAGTGTAGTCATGTAGTAGACTGTAGGTTGTAGTGTAGTCATTTAGTAGACTGGGTTGTAGTGTAGTCATGTAGTGGACTGTAGTTTGTAGTGTAGTCATGTAGTAGACTGTAGTTTGTAGTGTAGTCATGTAGTAGAATGTAGGTTGTAGTGTAGTCATGTAGTGGACTGTAGGTTGTAGTGTAGTCATGTAGTAGACTGTAGGTTGTAGTGTAGTCATGTAGTAGACTGTAGGTTGTAGTGTAGTCATGTAGTGGACTGTAGGTTGTAGTCTAGTCATGTAGTAGACTTTAGGTTGTAGTGTAGTCATGTAGTAGACTATAGGTTGTAGTGTAGTCATGTAATGGACTGTAGTTTGTAGTGTAGTCATGTAGTGGACTGTAGGTTGTAGTGTAGTCATGTAGTGGACTGTAGGTTGTAGTGTAGTCATGTAGTAGATTGTAGGTTGTAGTGGACCTTAGGTTGTAGTGTAGTCATTTAGTAGACTGTAGGTTGTAGTGTAGTCATGTAGTGGACTGTAGGTTGTAGTGTAGACCTGTAGTGGACTGTAGGTTTTAGTGTAGTCCTGTAGTGGACTGTAGTTTGTAGTGTAGTCATGTAGTGGACTGTAGGTTGTAGTGTAGTCATGTAGCAGACTGTAGTTTGTAGTGTAGTCCTGTAGTGGATTGTAGGTTGTAGTGTAGTCATGTAGTAGACTGTAGGTTGTAGTGTAGTCATTTAGTAGACTGGGTTGTAGTGTAGTCATGTAGTGGACTGTAGTTTGTAGTGTAGTCATGTAGTAGACTGTAGTTTGTAGTGTAGTCATGTAGTAGAATGTAGGTTGTAGTGTAGTCATGTAGTAGACTGTAGGTTGTAGTGTAGTCATGTAGTAGACTGTAGGTTGTAGTGTAGTCATGTAGTAGACTGTAGGTTGTAGTGTAGTCATGTAGTGGACTGTAGTTTGTAGTGTAGTCATGTAGTAGACTGTAGGTTGTAGTGTAGTCATGTAGTGGACTGTAGGTTGTAGTCTAGTCATGTAGTAGACTGTAGGTTGTAGTGTATTCATGTAGTAGACTATAGGTTGTAGTGTAGTCATGTAGTAGACTGTAGGTTGTAGTGTAGTCATTTAGTAGACTGTAGGTTGTAGTGTAGTCCTGTAGTAGACTGTAGGTTGTAGTGTAGTCATGTAGTAGACTGTAGGTTGTAGTGTAGTCATGTAGTAGACTGTAGGTTGTAGTGTAGTCATGTAGTAGACTGTAGGTTGTAGTGTAGTCATGTAGTAGACTAGGTTGTAGTGTAGTCCTGTAGTGGACTGTAGGTTGTAGTGTAGTCCTGTAGTGGACTGTAGGTTGTAGTGTAGTCCTGTAGTGGACTGTAGGTTGTAGTCTAGTCATGTAGTAGACTTTAGGTTGTAGTGTAGTCATGTAGTAGACTATAGGTTGTAGTGTAGTCATGTAGTGGACTGTAGGTTGTAGTGTAGTCATGTAGTGGACTGTAGGTTGTAGTGTAGTCATGTAGTAGATTGTAGGTTGTAGTGGACCTTAGGTTGTAGTGTAGTCATTTAGTAGACTGTAGGTTGTAGTGTAGTCATGTAGTAGACTATAGGTTGTAGTAGACTATAGGTTGTACTGTAGTCATGTAGTGGACTTTAGTTTGTAGTGTAGTCATGTAGTAGACTGTAGGTTGTAGTGTAGTCATGTAGTGGACTGTAGGTTGTAGTCTAGTCATATAGTAGACTTTAGGTTGTAGTGTAGTCATGTAGTAGACTATAGGTTGTAGTGTAGTCATGTAGTAGACTGTAGGTTGTAGTGTAGTCATGTAGTGGACTGTAGGTTGTAGTGTAGTCCTGTAGTGGACTGTAGGTTGTAGTGTAGTCCTGTAGTGGATTGTAGGTTGTAGTGTAGTCATGTAGTAGGTTGTAGTGTAGTCATTTAGTAGACTGGGTTGTAGTGTAGTCATGTAGTGGACTGTAGTTTGTAGTGTAGTCATGTAGTAGACTGTAGTTTGTAGTGTAGTCATGTAGTAGACTGTAGGTTGTAGTGTAGTCATGTAGTAGACTGTAGGTTGTAGTGTAGTCATGTAGTAGACTAGGTTGTAGTGTAGTCATGTAGTAGACTGTAGGTTGTAGTGTAGTCATGTAGTGGACTGTAGGTTGTAGTGTAGTCATGTAGTAGACTGTAGGTCGTAGTGGACTGTAGGTTGTAGTGTAGTCATTTAGTAGACTGTAGGTTGTAGTGTAGTCCTGTAGTGGACTGTAGGTTGTAGTGTAGTCCTGTAGTGGACTGTAGGTTGTAGTGTAGTCAGGTAGTGGACTGTAGGTTGTAGTGTAGTCATGTAGTAGACTGTAGGTTGTAGTGTAGTCATTTAGTAGACTGGGTTGTAGTGTAGTCATGTAGTAGACTATAGGTTGTAGTGGACCTTAGGTTGTAGTGTAGTCATTTAGTGGACTGTAGTTTGTAGTGTAGTCATGTAGTGGACTGTAGTTTGTAGTGTAGTCATGTAGTAGACTGTAGGTTGTAGTGTAGTCATGTAGTAGACTGGGTTGTAGTGTAGTCATGTAGTAGACTATAGGTTGTACTGTAGTCATGTAGTGGACTTTAGTTTGTAGTGTAGTCATGTAGTAGACTGTAGGTTGTAGTGTAGTCATGTAGTGGACTGTAGGTTGTAGTCTAGTCATGTAGTAGACTTTAGGTTGTAGTGTAGTCATGTAGTAGACTATAGGTTGTAGTGTAGTCATGTAGTGGACTGTAGTTTGTAGTGTAGTCATGTAGTGGACTGTAGGTTGTAGTGTAGTCATGTAGTGGACTGTAGGTTGTAGTGTAGTCATGTAGTAGATTGTAGGTTGTAGTGTAGTCATGTAGTGGACTGTAGGTTGTAGTCTAGTCATATAGTAGACTTTAGGTTGTAGTGTAGTCATGTAGTAGACTATAGGTTGTAGTGTAGTCATGTAGTAGACTGTAGGTTGTAGTGTAGTCATGTAGTGGACTGTAGGTTGTAGTGTAGTCCTGTAGTGGACTGTAGGTTGCAGTGTAGTCCTGTAGTGGATTGTAGGTTGTAGTGTAGTCATGTAGTAGGTTGTAGTGTAGTCATTTAGTAGACTGGGTTGTAGTGTAGTCATGTAGTGGACTGTAGTTTGTAGTGTAGTCATGTAGTAGACTGTAGTTTGTAGTGTAGTCATGTAGTAGACTGTAGGTTGTAGTGTAGTCATGTAGTAGACTGTAGGTTGTAGTGTAGTCATGTAGTAGACTGTAGTTTGTAGTGTAGTCATGTAGTAGACTGTAGGTTGTAGTGTAGTCATGTAGTAGACTAGGTTGTAGTGTAGTCATGTAGTAGACTGTAGGTTGTAGTGTAGTCATGTAGTGGACTGTAGGTTGTAGTGTAGTCATGTAGTAGACTGTAGGTTGTAGTGGACTGTAGGTTGTAGTGTAGTCATGTAGTAGACTATAGGTTGTAGTGTAGTCATGTAGTGGACTGTAGTTTGTAGTGTAGTCATGTAGTGGACTGTAGGTTGTAGTCTAGTCATGTAGTAGACTTTAGGTTGTAGTGTAGTCATGTAGTAGACTGTAGGTTGTAGTGTAGTCATGTAGTGGACTGTAGGTTGTAGTCTAGTCATGTAGTAGACTTTAGGTTGTAGTGTAGTCATGTAGTAGACTATAGGTTGTAGTGTAGTCATGTAGTGGACTGTAGTTTGTAGTGTAGTCATGTAGTGGACTGTAGGTTGTAGTGTAGTCATGTAGTGGACTGTAGGTTGTAGTGTAGTCATGTAGTAGATTGTAGGTTGTAGTGTAGTCATGTAGTGGACTGTAGGTTGTAGTCTAGTCATATAGTAGACTTTAGGTTGTAGTGTAGTCATGTCGTAGACTATAGGTTGTAGTGTAGTCATGTAGTAGACTGTAGGTTGTAGTGTAGTCATGTAGTGGACTGTAGGTTGTAGTGTAGTCCTGTAGTGGACTGTAGGTTGTAGTGTAGTCCTGTAGTGGATTGTAGGTTGTAGTGTAGTCATGTAGTAGGTTGTAGTGTAGTCATTTAGTAGACTGGGTTGTAGTGTAGTCATGTAGTGGACTGTAGTTTGTAGTGTAGTCATGTAGTAGACTGTAGTTTGTAGTGTAGTCATGTAGTAGACTGTAGGTTGTAGTGTAGTCATGTAGTAGACTGTAGGTTGTAGTGTAGTCATGTAGTAGACTGTAGTTTGTAGTGTAGTCATGTAGTAGACTGTAGGTTGTAGTGTAGTCATGTAGTAGACTAGGTTGTAGTGTAGTCATGTAGTGGACTGTAGGTTGTAGTGTAGTCATGTAGTAGACTGTAGGTTGTAGTGGACTGTAGGTTGTAGTGTAGTCATGTAGTAGACTGTAGGTTGTAGTGTAGTCATGTAGTGGACTGTAGGTTGTAGTCTAGTCATGTAGTAGACTTTAGGTTGTAGTGTAGTCATGTAGTAGACTGTAGGTTGTAGTGTAGTCATGTAGTGGACTGTAGGTTGTGGTCTAGTCATGTAGTAGACTTTAGGTTGTAGTGTAGTCATGTAGTAGACTATAGGTTGTAGTGTAGTCATGTAGTGGACTGTAGTTTGTGGTCTAGTCATGTAGTAGACTTTAGGTTGTAGTGTAGTCATGTAGTAGACTATAGGTTGTAGTGTAGTCATGTAGTGGACTGTAGTTTGTAGTGTAGTCATGTAGTGGACTGTAGGTTGTAGTGTAGTCATGTAGTGGACTGTAGGTTGTAGTGTAGTCATGTAGTAGATTGTAGGTTGTAGTGTAGTCATGTAGTGGACTGTAGGTTGTAGTCTAGTCATATAGTAGACTTTAGGTTGTAGTGTAGTCATGTAGTAGACTATAGGTTGTAGTGTAGTCATTTAGTAGACTGTAGGTTGTAGTGTAGTCATGTAGTGGACTGTAGGTTGTAGTGTAGTCCTGTAGTGGACTGTAGGTTGTAGTGTAGTCCTGTAGTGGATTGTAGGTTGTAGTGTAGTCATGTAGTAGGTTGTAGTGTAGTCATTTAGTAGACTGGGTTGTAGTGTAGTCATGTAGTGGACTGTAGTTTGTAGTGTAGTCATGTAGTAGACTGTAGTTTGTAGTGTAGTCATGTAGTAGACTGTAGGTTGTAGTGTAGTCATGTAGTAGACTGTAGGTTGTAGTGTAGTCATGTAGTAGACTGTAGTTTGTAGTGTAGTCATGTAGTAGACTGTAGGTTGTAGTGTAGTCATGTAGTAGACTAGGTTGTAGTGTAGTCATGTAGTAGACTGTAGGTTGTAGTGTAGTCATGTAGTGGACTGTAGGTTGTAGTGTAGTCATGTAGTAGACTGTAGGTTGTAGTGGACTGTAGGTTGTAGTGTAGTCATTTAGTAGACTGTAGGTTGTAGTGTAGTCCTGTAGTGGACTGTAGGTTGTAGTGTAGTCCTGTAGTGGACTGTAGGTTGTAGTGTAGTCAGGTAGTGGACTGTAGGTTGTAGTGTAGTCATGTAGTAGACTGTAGGTTGTAGTGTAGTCATTTAGTAGACTGGGTTGTAGTGTAGTCATGTAGTAGACTATAGGTTGTAGTGGACCTTAGGTTGTAGTGTAGTCATTTAGTGGACTGTAGGTTGTAGTGTAGTCATGTAGTGGACTGTAGTTTGTAGTGTAGTCATGTAGTAGACTGTAGGTTGTAGTGTAGTCATGTAGTAGACTGGGTTGTAGTGTAGTCATGTAGTAGACTATAGGTTGTACTGTAGTCATGTAGTGGACTTTAGTTTGTAGTGTAGTCATGTAGTAGACTGTAGGTTGTAGTGTAGTCATGTAGTGGACTGTAGGTTGTAGTCTAGTCATGTAGTAGACTTTAGGTTGTAGTGTAGTCATGTAGTAGACTGTAGGTTGTAGTGTAGTCATGTAGTAGACTTTAGGTTGTAGTGTAGTCATGTAGTAGATTGTAGGTTGTAGTGGACCTTAGGTTGTAGTGTAGTCATTTAGTAGACTGTAGGTTGTAGTGTAGTCATTTAGTAGACTGTAGGTTGTAGTGTAGTCCTGTAGTGGACTGTAGGTTGTAGTGTAGTCATGTAGTAGACTATAGGTTGTAGTGTAGTCATGTAGTGGACTGTAGGTTGTAGTGTAGTCCTGTAGTGGACTGTAGGTTGTAGTGTAGTCAGGTAGTGGACTGTAGGTTGTAGTCTAGTCATGTAGTAGACTTTAGGTTGTAGTGTAGTCATGTAGTAGACTATAGGTTGTAGTGTAGTCATGTAGTGGACTGTAGTTTGTAGTGTAGTCATGTAGTGGACTGTAGGTTGTAGTGTAGTCATGTAGTAGATTGTAGGTTGTAGTGTAGTCATGTAGTGGACTGTAGGTTGTAGTCTAGTCATATAGTAGACTTTAGGTTGTAGTGTAGTCATGTAGTAGATTGTAGGTTGTAGTGTAGTCATGTAGTGGACTGTAGGTTGTAGTCTAGTCATATAGTAGACTGTAGGTTGTAGTGTAGTCATGTAGTGGACTGTAGGTTGTAGTGTAGTCCTGTAGTGGACTGTAGGTTGTAGTGTAGTCCTGTAGTGGATTGTAGGTTGTAGTGTAGTCATGTAGTAGGTTGTAGTGTAGTCATTTAGTAGACTGGGTTGTAGTGTAGTCATGTAGTGGACTGTAGTTTGTAGTGTAGTCATGTAGTAGACTGTAGTTTGTAGTGTAGTCATGTAGTAGACTATAGGTTGTAGTGTAGTCATGTAGTGGACTGTGGGTTGTAGTGTAGTCCTGTAGTGGACTGTAGGTTGTAGTGTAGTCATGTAGTAGACTGTAGGTTGTAGTGTAGTCATTTAGTAGACTGGGTTGTAGTGGACCTTAGGTTGTAGTGTAGTCATTTAGTGGACTGTAGTTTGTAGTGTAGTCATGTAGTAGACTATAGGTTGTAGTGTAGTCCTGTAGTGGACTGTAGGTTGTAGTGTAGTCATGTAGTGGACTGTAGGTTGTAGTGTAGTCATGTAGTGGACTGTAGGTTGTAGTGTAGTCATGTAGTAGACTGTAGGTTGTAGTGTAGTCATTTAGTAGACTGGGTTGTAGTGTAGTCATGTAGCGGACTGTAGTTTGTAGTGTAGTCATGTAGTGGACTGTAGGTTGTAATGTAGTCATGTAGTAGATTAGGTTGTAGTGTAGTCATGTAGTAGACTGTAGGTTGTAGTGTAGTCAGGTAGTGGACTGTAGGTTGTAGTGTAGTCATGTAGTAGACTGTAGGTTGTAGTGTAGTCATGTAGTGGACTGTAGTTTGTAGTGTAGTCATGTAGTGGACTATAGGTTGTAGTGTAGTCATGTAGTGGACTGTAGTTTGTAGTGTAGTCATGTAGTGGACTGTAGGTTGTAGTGTAGTCATGTAGTAGACAGTAGGTTGTAGTGGACCTTAGGTTGTAGTGTAGTCATTTAGTGGACTGTAGTTTGTAGTGTAGTCATGTAGTGCACTGTAGGTTGTAGTGTAGTCCTGTAGTGGACTGTGGGTTGTAGTGTAGTCCTGTAGTGGACTGTAGGTTGTAGTGTAGTCATGTAGTGGACTGTAGTTTGTAGTGTAGTCATGTAGTGGACTGTAGGTTGTAGTGTAGTCATGTAGTGGACTGTAGGTTGTAGTGTAGTCATGTAGTAGACTGTAGGTTGTAGTGGACCTAAGGTTGTAGTGTAGTCATTTAGTGGACTGTAGTTTGTAGTGTAGTCATGTAGTGGACTGTAGTTTGTAGTGTAGTCATGTAGTAGACTATAGGTTGTAGTGTAGTCATGTAGTGGACTGTGGGTTGTAGTGTAGTCCTGTAGTGGACTGTAGGTTGTAGTGTAGTCATGTAGTAGACTGTAGGTTGTAGTGTAGTCATTTAGTAGACTGGGTTGTAGTGGACCTTAGGTTGTAGTGTAGTCATTTAGTGGACTGTAGTTTGTAGTGTAGTCATGTAGTGGACTGTAGGTTGTAGTGTAGTCATGTAGTGGACTGTAGGTTGTAGTCTAGTCATATAGTAGACTTTAGGTTGTAGTGTAGTCATGTAGTAGACTATAGGTTGTAGTGTAGTCATGTAGTAGACTGTAGGTTGTAGTGTAGTCATGTAGTGGACTGTAGGTTGTAGTGTAGTCCTGTAGTGGACTGTAGGTTGTAGTGTAGTCCTGTAGTGGATTGTAGGTTGTAGTGTAGTCATGTAGTAGGTTGTAGTGTAGTCATTTAGTAGACTGGGTTGTAGTGTAGTCATGTAGTGGACTCTAGTTTGTAGTGTAGTCATGTAGTAGACTGTAGTTTGTAGTGTAGTCATGTAGTAGACTGTAGGTTGTAGTGTAGTCATGTAGTAGACTGTAGGTTGTAGTGTAGTCATGTAGTAGACTAGGTTGTAGTGTAGTCATGTAGTAGACTGTAGGTTGTAGTGTAGTCATGTAGTGGACTGTAGGTTGTAGTGTAGTCATGTAGTAGACTGTAGGTCGTAGTGGACTGTAGGTTGTAGTGTAGTCATTTAGTAGACTGTAGGTTGTAGTGTAGTCCTGTAGTGGACTGTAGGTTGTAGTGTAGTCCTGTAGTGGACTGTAGGTTGTAGTGTAGTCAGGTAGTGGACTGTAGGTTGTAGTGTAGTCATGTAGTAGACTGTAGGTTGTAGTGTAGTCATGTAGTGGACTGTAGGTTGTAGTGTAGTCATGTAGTAGACTGTAGGTCGTAGTGGACTGTAGGTTGTAGTGTAGTCATTTAGTAGACTGTAGGTTGTAGTGTAGTCCTGTAGTGGACTGTAGGTTGTAGTGTAGTCCTGTAGTGGACTGTAGGTTGTAGTGTAGTCATGTAGTAGACTGTAGGTCGTAGTGGACTGTAGGTTGTAGTGTAGTCATTTAGTAGACTGTAGGTTGTAGTGTAGTCCTGTAGTGGACTGTAGGTTGTAGTGTAGTCCTGTAGTGGACTGTAGGTTGTAGTGTAGTCCTGTAGTGGACTGTGGGTTGTAGTGTAGTCCTGTAGTGGACTGTAGGTTGTAGTGTAGTCATGTAGTGGACTGTAGTTTGTAGTGTAGTCATGTAGTGGACTGTAGGTTGTAGTGTAGTCATGTAGTGGACTGTAGGTTGTAGTGTAGTCATGTAGTAGACTGTAGGTTGTAGTGGACCTAAGGTTGTAGTGTAGTCATTTAGTGGACTGTAGTTTGTAGTGTAGTCATGTAGTGGACTGTAGTTTGTAGTGTAGTCATGTAGTAGACTATAGGTTGTAGTGTAGTCATGTAGTGGACTGTGGGTTGTAGTGTAGTCCTGTAGTGGACTGTAGGTTGTAGTGTAGTCATGTAGTAGACTGTAGGTTGTAGTGTAGTCATTTAGTAGACTGGGTTGTAGTGGACCTTAGGTTGTAGTGTAGTCATTTAGTGGACTGTAGTTTGTAGTGTAGTCATGTAGTGGACTGTAGGTTGTAGTGTAGTCATGTAGTGGACTGTAGGTTGTAGTCTAGTCATATAGTAGACTTTAGGTTGTAGTGTAGTCATGTAGTAGACTATAGGTTGTAGTGTAGTCATGTAGTAGACTGTAGGTTGTAGTGTAGTCATGTAGTGGACTGTAGGTTGTAGTGTAGTCCTGTAGTGGACTGTAGGTTGTAGTGTAGTCCTGTAGTGGATTGTAGGTTGTAGTGTAGTCATGTAGTAGGTTGTAGTGTAGTCATTTAGTAGACTGGGTTGTAGTGTAGTCATGTAGTGGACTCTAGTTTGTAGTGTAGTCATGTAGTAGACTGTAGTTTGTAGTGTAGTCATGTAGTAGACTGTAGGTTGTAGTGTAGTCATGTAGTAGACTGTAGGTTGTAGTGTAGTCATGTAGTAGACTAGGTTGTAGTGTAGTCATGTAGTAGACTGTAGGTTGTAGTGTAGTCATGTAGTGGACTGTAGGTTTAGTGTAGTCATGTAGTAGACTGTAGGTGTAGTGGACTGTAGGTTGTAGTGTAGTCATTTAGTAGACTGTAGGTTGTAGTGTAGTCCTGTAGTGGACTGTAGGTTGTAGTGTAGTCCTGTAGTGGACTGTAGGTTGTAGTGTAGTCAGGTAGTGGACTGTAGGTTGTAGTGTAGTCATGTAGTAGACTGTAGGTTGTAGTGTAGTCATGTAGTGGACTGTAGGTTGTAGTGTAGTCATGTAGTAGACTGTAGGTCGTAGTGGACTGTAGGTTGTAGTGTAGTCATTTAGTAGACTGTAGGTTGTAGTGTAGTCCTGTAGTGGACTGTAGGTTGTAGTGTAGTCCTGTAGTGGACTGTAGGTTGTAGTGTAGTCATGTAGTAGACTGTAGGTCGTAGTGGACTGTAGGTTGTAGTGTAGTCATTTAGTAGACTGTAGGTTGTAGTGTAGTCCTGTAGTGGACTGTAGGTTGTAGTGTAGTCCTGTAGTGGACTGTAGGTTGTAGTGTAGTCAGGTAGTGGACTGTAGGTTGTAGTGTAGTCATGTAGTAGACTGTAGGTTGTAGTGTAGTCATTTAGTAGACTGGGTTGTAGTGTAGTCATGTAGTAGACTATAGGTTGTAGTGGACCTTAGGTTGTAGTGTAGTCATTTAGTGGACTGTAGTTTGTAGTGTAGTCATGTAGTGGACTGTAGTTTGTAGTGTAGTCATGTAGTAGACTGTAGGTTGTAGTGTAGTCATGTAGTAGACTGGGTTGTAGTGTAGTCATGTAGTAGACTATAGGTTGTACTGTAGTCATGTAGTGGACTTTAGTTTGTAGTGTAGTCATGTAGTAGACTGTAGGTTGTAGTGTAGTCATGTAGTGGACTGTAGGTTGTAGTCTAGTCATGTAGTAGACTTTAGGTTGTAGTGTAGTCATGTAGTAGACTGTAGGTTGTAGTGTAGTCATGTAGTGGACTGTAGGTTGTAGTCTAGTCATGTAGTAGACTTTAGGTTGTAGTGTAGTCATGTAGTAGACTATAGGTTGTAGTGTAGTCATGTAGTGGACTGTAGTTTGTAGTGTAGTCATGTAGTGGACTGTAGGTTGTAGTGTAGTCATGTAGTGGACTGTAGGTTGTAGTGTAGTCATGTAGTAGATTGTAGGTTGTAGTGTAGTCATGTAGTGGACTGTAGGTTGTAGTCTAGTCATATAGTAGACTTTAGGTTGTAGTGTAGTCATGTAGTAGACTATAGGTTGTAGTGTAGTCATGTAGTAGACTGTAGGTTGTAGTGTAGTCATGTAGTGGACTGTAGGTTGTAGTGTAGTCCTGTAGTGGACTGTAGGTTGTAGTGTAGTCCTGTAGTAGATTGTAGGTTGTAGTGTAGTCATGTAGTAGGTTGTAGTGTAGTCATTTAGTAGACTGGGTTGTAGTGTAGTCATGTAGTGGACTGTAGTTGTAGTGTAGTCATGTAGTAGACTGTAGTTTGTAGTGTAGTCATGTAGTAGACTGTAGGTTGTAGTGTAGTCATGTAGTAGACTGTAGGTTGTAGTGTAGTCATGTAGTAGACTGTAGGTTGTAGTGTAGTCATGTAGTAGACTGTAGGTTGTAGTGTAGTCATGTAGTAGACTGTAGGTTGTAGTGTAGTCATGTAGTAGACTGTAGGTTGTAGTGTAGTCATGTAGTGGACTGTAGGTGTGTAGTGTAGTCATGTAGTGGACTGTAGGTTGTAGTGTAGTCATGTAGTAGACTGTAGGTTGTAGACTGTGTAGTCATGTAGTAGACTGTAGGTTGTAGTGTAGTCATGTAGTAGACTGTAGGTTGTAGTGTAGTCATGTAGTAGACTGTAGGTTGTAGTGTAGTCATGTAGTGGACTGTAGGTTGTAGTGTAGTCATGTAGTAGACTGTAGGTTGTAGTGTAGTCATGTAGTGGACTGTAGGTTGTAGTGTAGTCATGTAGTAGACTGTAGGTTGTAGTGTAGTCATGTAGTAGACATAGTCATGTAGTAGACTGTAGGTTGTAGTGTAGTCATGTAGTGGACTGTAGGTTGTAGTCTAGTCATGTAGTAGACTTTAGGTTGTAGTGTAGTCATGTAGTAGACTATAGGTTGTAGTGTAGTCATGTAGTGGACTGTAGGTTGTAGTGTAGTCATGTAGTGGACTGTAGGTTGTAGTGTAGTCATGTAGTGGACTGTAGGTTGTAGTGTAGTCATGTAGTGGGTTGTAGTGTAGTCATGTAGTGGTTGTAGTGTAGTCATGTAGTAGACTGTAGGTTGTAGTGTAGTCATGTAGTAGACTGTAGGTTGTAGTGTAGTCATGTAGTGGACTGTAGGTTGTAGTGTAGTCATGTAGTAGACTGTAGGTTGTAGTGTAGTCATGTAGTAGACTGTAGGTTGTAGTGTAGTCATGTAGTAGACTGTAGGTTGTAGTGTAGTCATGTAGTGGACTGTAGGTTGTAGTGTAGTCATGTAGTAGACTGTAGGTTGTAGTGTAGTCTAGTAGACTGTAGGTTGTAGTGTAGTCATGTAGTGGACTGTAGGTTGTAGTGTAGTCATGTAGTAGACTGTAGGTTGTAGTGTAGTCATGTAGTAGACTGTAGGTTGTAGTGTAGTCATGTAGTGGACTGTAGGTTGTAGTGTAGTCATGTAGTAGACTGTAGGTTGTAGTGTAGTCATGTAGTAGACTGTAGGTTGTAGTGTAGTCATGTAGTGGACTGTAGGTTGTAGTGTAGTCATTAGTAGACTGTAGGTTGTAGTGTAGTCATGTAGTGGACTGTAGTTTGTAGTGTAGTCATGTAGTAGACTGTAGGTTGTAGTGTAGTCATGTAGTAGACTGGGTTGTAGTGTAGTCATGTAGTGGACTGTAGGTTGTAGTGTAGTCATGTAGTAGACTGTAGGTTGTAGTGTAGTCATGTAGTGGACTGTAGGTTGTAGTGTAGTCATGTAGTAGACTGTAGGTTGTAGTGTAGTCATGTAGTAGACTGTAGGTTGTAGTGTAGTCATGTAGGACTGTAGTTTGTAGTGTAGTCATGTAGTAGACTGTAGGTTGTAGTGTAGTCATGTAGTAGACTTAGGTTGTAGTGTAGTCATGTAGTAGACTGTAGGTTGTAGTGTAGTCATGTAGTGGACTGTAGGTTGTAGTGTAGTCATGTAGTAGACTGTAGGTTGTAGTGTAGTCATGTAGTAGACTGTAGACTAGTGTAGTCCTGTAGTGGTAGGTTGTAGTGTAGTCATGTAGTGGACTGTAGGTTGTAGTGTAGTCATGTAGTAGACTGTAGGTTGTAGTGTAGTCCTGTAGTGGACTGTAGGTTGAGTGTAGTCATGTAGTATAGGTTGTAGTGTAGTCATGTAGTAGACTTAGGTTGTAGTGTAGTCATGTAGTGGACTGTAGGTTGTAGTGTAGTGTAGTGGACTGTAGTTTCAGTGTAGTCATGTAGTGGACTGTAGGTTGTAGTGTAGTCATGTAGTAGACTGTAGGTTGTAGTGTAGTCATGTAGTGGACTGTAGTTTGTAGTGTAGTCATGTAGTAGACTGTAGGTTGTAGTGTAGTCATGTAGTAGATTGTAGGTTGTAGTGTAGTCATGTAGTGGACTGTAGGTTGTAGTCTAGTCATATAGTAGACTGTAGGTTGTAGTGTAGTCATGTAGTGGACTGTAGGTTGTAGTGTAGTCCTGTAGTGGACTGTAGGTTGTAGTGTAGTCCTGTAGTGGATTGTAGGTTGTAGTGTAGTCATTTAGTAGACTGGGTTGTAGTGTAGTCATGTAGTGGACTGTAGTTTGTAGTGTAGTCATGTAGTAGACTGTAGTTTGTAGTGTAGTCATGTAGTAGACTATAGGTTGTAGTGTAGTCATGTAGTGGACTGTGGGTTGTAGTGTAGTCCTGTAGTGGACTGTAGGTTGTAGTGTAGTCATGTAGTAGACTGTAGGTTGTAGTGTAGTCATTTAGTAGACTGGGTTGTAGTGGACCTTAGGTTGTAGTGTAGTCATTTAGTGGACTGTAGTTTGTAGTGTAGTCATGTAGTAGACTATAGGTTGTAGTGTAGTCCTGTAGTGGACTGTAGGGTGTAGTCATGTAGTGGACTGTAGGTTGTAGTGTAGTCTTGTAGTGTAGTCATGTAGTGGACTGTAGGTTGTAGTGTAGTCATGTAGTAGACTGTAGGTTGTAGTGTAGTCATTTAGTAGACTGGGTTGTAGTGTAGTCATGTAGCGGACTGTAGTTTGTAGTGTAGTCATGTAGTGGACTGTAGGTTGTAATGTAGTCATGTAGTAGATTAGGTTGTAGTGTAGTCATGTAGTAGACTGTAGGTTGTAGTGTAGTCAGGTAGTGGACTGTAGGTTGTAGTGTAGTCATGTAGTAGACTGTAGGTTGTAGTGTAGTCATGTAGTGGACTGTAGTTTGTAGTGTAGTCATGTAGTGGACTATAGGTTGTAGTGTAGTCATGTAGTGGACTGTAGTTTGTAGTGTAGTCATGTAGTGGACTGTAGGTTGTAGTGTAGTCATGTAGTAGACAGTAGGTTGTAGTGGACCTTAGGTTGTAGTGTAGTCATTTAGTGGACTGTAGTTTGTAGTGTAGTCATGTAGTGGACTGTAGTTTGTAGTGTAGTCATGTAGTAGACTATAGGTTGTAGTGTAGTCATGTAGTGGACTGTGGGTTGTAGTGTAGTCCTGTAGTGGACTGTAGGTTGTAGTGTAGTCATGTAGTAGACTGTAGGTTGTAGTGTAGTCATTTAGTAGACTGGGTTGTAGTGGACCTTAGGTTGTAGTGTAGTCATTTAGTGGACTGTAGTTTGTAGTGTAGTCATGTAGTGGACTGTAGTTTGTAGTGTAGTCATGTAGTAGACTATAGGTTGTAGTGTAGTCCTGTAGTGGACTGTAGGTTGTAGTGTAGTCATGTAGTGGACTGTAGGTTGTAGTGTAGTCATGTAGTGGACTGTAGGTTGTAGTGTAGTCATATAGTAGGTTGTAGTGTAGTCATTTAGTAGACTGGGTTGTAGTGTAGTCATGTAGCGGACTGTAGTTTGTAGTGTAGTCATGTAGTGGACTGTAGGTTGTAATGTAGTCATGTAGTAGATTAGGTTGTAGTGTAGTCATGTAGTAGACTGTAGGTTGTAGTGTAGTCAGGTAGTGGACTGTAGGTTGTAGTGTAGTCATGTAGTAGACTGTAGGTTGTAGTGTAGTCATTTAGTAGACTGGGTTGTAGTGTAGTCATGTAGTGGACTGTAGTTTGTAGTGTAGTCATGTAGTGGACTATAGGTTGTAGTGTAGTCATGTAGTGGACTGTAGTTTGTAGTGTAGTCATGTAGTGGACTGTAGGTTGTAGTGTAGTCATGTAGTGGACTGTAGGTTGTAGTGTAGTCATGTAGTGGACTGTAGGTTGTAGTGTAGTCATGTAGTAGACTGTAGGTTGTAGTGGACCTAAGGTTGTAGTGTAGTCATTTAGTGGACTGTAGTTTGTAGTGTAGTCATGTAGTGGACTGTAGTTTGTAGTGTAGTCATGTAGTAGACTATAGGTTGTAGTGTAGTCATGTAGTGGACTGTGGGTTGTAGTGTAGTCCTGTAGTGGACTGTAGGTTGTAGTGTAGTCATGTAGTAGACTGTAGGTTGTAGTTTAGTCATTTAGTAGACTGGGTTGTAGTGGACCTTAGGTTGTAGTGTAGTCATTTAGTGGACTGTAGTTTGTAGTGTAGTCATGTAGTGGACTGTAGTTTGTAGTGTAGTCATGTAGTAGACTATAGGTTGTAGTGTAGTCCTGTAGTGGACTGTAGGTTGTAGTGTAGTCATGTAGTGGACTGTAGGTTGTAGTGTAGTCATTTAGTAGACTGGGTTGTAGTGTAGTCATGTAGCGGACTGTAGTTTGTAGTGTAGTCATGTAGTGGACTGTAGGTTGTAATGTAGTCATGTAGTAGATTAGGTTGTAGTGTAGTCATGTAGTAGACTGTAGGTTGTAGTGTAGTCAGGTAGTGGACTGTAGGTTGTAGTGTAGTCATTTAGTAGACTGGGTTGTAGTGTAGTCATGTAGTGGACTGTAGTTTGTAGTGTAGTCATGTAGTGGACTATAGGTTGTAGTGTAGTCATGTAGTGGACTGTAGTTTGTAGTGTAGTCATGTAGTAGACTGTAGGTTGTAGTGTAGTCATTTAGTAGACTGGGTTGTAGTGGACCTTAGGTTGTAGTGTAGTCATTTAGTGGACTGTAGTTTGTAGTGTAGTCATGTAGTGGACTGTAGTTTGTAGTGTAGTCATGTAGTAGACTATAGGTTGTAGTGTAGTCATGTAGTAGACTGTAGGTTGTAGTGTAGTCCTGTAGTGGACTGTAGGTTGTAGTGTAGTCATGTAGTGGCCTGTAGGTTGTAGTGTAGTCATGTAGTGGACTGTAGGTTGTAGTGTAGTCATGTAGTAGACTGTAGGTTGTAGTGTAGTCATTTAGTAGACTGGGTTGTAGTGTAGTCATGTAGCGGACTGTAGTTTGTAGTGTAGTCATGTAGTGGACTGTAGGTTGTAGTGTAGTCATGTAGTAGATTAGTTTGTAGTGTAGTCATGTAGTAGACTGTAGGTTGTAGTGTAGTCAGGTAGTGGACTGTAGGTTGTAGTGTAGTCATGTAGTAGACTGTAGGTTGTAGTGTAGTCATTTAGTAGACTGGGTTGTAGTGTAGTCATGTAGTGGACTATAGGTTGTAGTGTAGTCATGTAGTGGACTGTAGTTTGTAGTGTAGTCATGTAGTGGACTGTAGGTTGTAGTGTAGTCATGTAGTGGACTGTAGGTTGTAGTGTAGTCATGTAGTAGACTGTAGGTTGTAGTAGACCTAAGGTTGTAGTGTAGTCATTTAGTGGACTGTAGTTTGTAGTGTAGTCATGTAGTGGACTGTAGTTTGTAGTGTAGTCATGTAGTGGACTGTAGTTTGTAGTGTAGTCATGTAGTGGACTGTAGTTTGTAGTGTAGTCATGTAGTGGACTGTAGGTTGTAGTGTAGTCATTTAGTAGACTGGGTTGTAGTGTAGTCATGTAGTGGACTGTAGTTTGTAGTGTAGTCATGTAGTGGACTGTAGGTTGTAGTGTAGTCATGTAGTAGACTAGGTTGTAGTGTAGTCATGTAGTAGACTGTAGGTTGTAGTGTAGTCATGTAGTGGACTGTAGGTTGTAGTGTAGTCATGTAGTGGACTGTAGGTTGTAGTGTAGTCATGTAGTAGACTGTAGGTTGTAGTGGACTGTAGGTTGTAGTGTAGTCATGTAGTGGACTGTAGGTTGTAGTGTAGTCATGTAGTAGACTAGGTTGTAGTGTAGTCATATAGTAGACTGTAGGTTGTAGTGTAGTCATGTAGTGGACTGTAGGTTGTAGTGTAGTCATGTAGTAGACTGTAGGTTGTAGTGGACTGTAGGTTGTAGTGTAGTCATGTAGTAGACTGGGTTGTAGTGTAGTCATGTAGTGGACTGTAGGTTGTTGTCTAGTCATGTAGTAGACTATAGGTTGTAGTGTAGTCATGTAGTGGACTGTAGGTTGTAGTGTAGTCCTGTAGTGGACTGTAGGTTGTAGTGTAGTCAGGTAGTGGACTGTAGGTTGTAGTGTAGTCATGTAGTAGACTGGGTTGTAGTGTAGTCATTTAGTAGACTGGGTTGTAGTGTAGTCATGTAGTAGACCGTAGTTTGTAGTGTAGTCATGTAGTGGACTGTAGTTTGTAGTGTAGTCATGTAGTGGACTGTAGGTTGTAGTGTAGTCATGTAGTAGACTAGGTTGTAGTGTAGTCATGTAGTAGACTGTAGGTTGTAGTGTAGTCATGTAGTGGACTGTAGGTTGTAGTGTAGTCATGTAGTAGATTGTAGGTTGTAGTGGACCTTAGGTTGTAGTGTAGTCATTTAGTAGACTGTAGGTTGTAGTGTAGTCATGTAGTAGACTGCAGGTTGTAGTGTTGTCCTGTAGTGGACTGTAGGTTGTAGTGTAGTCAGGTAGTGGACTGTAGGTTGTAGTGTAGTCATGTAGTAGACTGGGTTGTAGTGTAGTCATTTAGTAGACTGGGTTGTAGTGTAGTCATGTAGTAGACTGTAGTTTGTAGTGTAGTCATGTAGTGGACTGTAGTTTGTAGTGTAGTCATGTAGTGGACTGTAGTTTGTAGTGTAGTCATGTAGTAGACTGTAGGTTGTAGTGTAGTCATGTAGTAGACTGGGTTGTAGTGTAGTCATGTAGTGGACTGTAGGTTGTAGTCTAGTCATGTAGTAGACTTTAGGTTGTAGTGTAGTCATGTAGTAGACTATAGGTTGTAGTGTAGTCATGTAGTGGACTTTAGTTTGTAGTGTAGTCATGTAGTAGACTGTAGGTTGTAGTGTAGTCATGTAGTGGACTGTAGGTTGTAGTCTAGTCATGTAGTAGACTTTAGGTTGTAGTGTAGTCATGTAGTAGACTATAGGTTGTAGTGTAGTCATGTAGTGGACTGTAGTTTGTAGTGTAGTCATGTAGTGGACTGTAGGTTGTAGTGTAGTCATGTAGTGGACTGTAGGTTGTAGTGTAGTCATGTAGTAGATTGTAGGTTGTAGTGGACCTTAGGTTGTAGTGTAGTCATTTAGTAGACTGTAGGTTGTAGTGTAGTCATGTAGTAGACTGCAGGTTGTAGTGTTGTCCTGTAGTGGACTGTAGGTTGTAGTGTAGTCCTGTAGTGGACTGTAGGTTGTAGTGTAGTCCTGTAGTGGACTGTAGGTTTTAGTGGACTGTAGTTTGTAGTGTAGTCATGTAGTGGACTGTAGGTTGTAGTGTAGTCATGTAGCAGACTGTAGGTTGTAGTGTAGTCCTGTAGTGGATTGTAGGTTGTAGTGTAGTCATGTAGTAGACTGTAGGTTGTAGTGTAGTCATTTAGTAGACTGGGTTGTAGTGTAGTCATGTAGTGGACTGTAGTTTGTAGTGTAGTCATGTAGTGGACTGTAGTTTGTAGTGTAGTCATGTAGTGGACTGTAGGTTGTAGTGTAGTCATTTAGTAGACTGGGTTGTAGTGTAGTCATGTAGTGGACTGTAGTTTGTAGTGTAGTCATGTAGTGGACTGTAGGTTGTAGTGTAGTCATGTAGTAGACTAGGTTGTAGTGTAGTCATGTAGTAGACTGTAGGTTGTAGTGTAGTCATGTAGTGGACTGTAGGTTGTAGTGTAGTCATGTAGTAGACTGTAGGTTGTAGTGGACTGTAGGTTGTAGTGTAGTCATGTAGTGGACTGTAGGTTGTAGTGTAGTCATGTAGTAGACTAGGTTGTAGTGTAGTCATATAGTAGACTGTAGGTTGTAGTGTAGTCATGTAGTGGACTGTAGGTTGTAGTGTAGTCATGTAGTAGACTGTAGGTTGTAGTGGACTGTAGGTTGTAGTGTAGTCATGTAGTAGACTGGGTTGTAGTGTAGTCATGTAGTGGACTGTAGGTTGTTGTCTAGTCATGTAGTAGACTATAGGTTGTAGTGTAGTCATGTAGTGGACTGTAGGTTGTAGTGTAGTCCTGTAGTGGACTGTAGGTTGTAGTGTAGTCCTGTAGTGGACTGTAGGTTGTCATGTAGTAGACTGGGTTGTAGTGTAGTCATTTAGTAGACTGGGTTGTAGTGTAGTCATGTAGTAGACTGTAGTTTGTAGTGTAGTCATGTAGTGGACTGTAGTTTGTAGTGTAGTCATGTAGTGGACTGTAGTTTGTAGTGTAGTCATGTAGTAGACTGTAGGTTGTAGTGTAGTCATGTAGTAGACTGGGTTGTAGTGTAGTCATGTAGTGGACTGTAGGTTGTAGTCTAGTCATGTAGTAGACTTTAGGTTGTAGTGTAGTCATGTAGTAGACTATAGGTTGTAGTGTAGTCATGTAGTGGACTTTAGTTTGTAGTGTAGTCATGTAGTAGACTGTAGGTTGTAGTGTAGTCATGTAGTGGACTGTAGGTTGTAGTCTAGTCATGTAGTAGACTTTAGGTTGTAGTGTAGTCATGTAGTAGACTATAGGTTGTAGTGGACTGTAGTTTGTAGTGTAGTCATGTAGTGGACTGTAGGTTGTAGTGTAGTCATGTAGTGGACTGTAGGTTGTAGTGTAGTCATGTAGTAGATTGTAGGTTGTAGTGGACCTTAGGTTGTAGTGTAGTCATTTAGTAGACTGTAGGTTGTAGTGTAGTCATGTAGTAGACTGCAGGTTGTAGTGTTGTCCTGTAGTGGACTGTAGGTTGTAGTGTAGTCCTGTAGTGGACTGTAGGTTGTAGTGTAGTCCTGTAGTGGACTGTAGGTTGTAGTGTAGTCATGTAGTGGACTGTAGTTTGTAGTGTAGTCATGTAGTGGACTGTAGGTTGTAGTGTAGTCATGTAGCAGACTGTAGGTTGTAGTGTAGTCCTGTAGTGGATTGTAGGTTGTAGTGTAGTCATGTAGTAGACTGTAGGTTGTAGTGTAGTCATTTAGTAGACTGGGTTGTAGTGTAGTCATGTAGTGGACTGTAGTTTGTAGTGTAGTCATGTAGTGGACTGTAGTTTGTAGTGTAGTCATGTAGTAGACTGTAGTTTGTAGTGTAGTCATGTAGTAGACTGTAGGTTGTAGTGTAGTCATGTAGTAGACTGTAGGTTCTGGTGTAGTCATGTAGTAGACTGTAGTTTGTAGTGTAGTCATGTAGTAGACTGTAGGTTGTAGTGTAGTCATGTAGTAGACTGGGTTGTAGTGTAGTCAGTAGACTATTGGTTGTAGAGTCATGTAGTGGGTTGTAGTGTAGTCATGTAGTGGACTGTAGTTTGTAGTGTAGTCATGTAGTAGACTGTAGGTTGTAGTGTAGTCATGTAGTGGACTGTAGGTTGTAGTCTAGTCATGTAGTGGACTGAAGGTTGTAGTGTAGTCATGTAGTAGACTGGGTTGTAGTGTAGTCATGTAGTGGACTATAGGTTGTAGTGTAGTCATGTAGTAGACTGTAGGTTGTAGTGTCATTTAGTAGACAGGTTGTAGTGGTGGACTGTAGTTTGTAGTGTAGTCATGTAGTGGACTGTAGGTTGTAGTGTAGTCATGTAGTAGACTGTAGGTTGTAGTGTAGTCATGTAGTGGACTGTAGGTTGTAGTGTAGTCATGTAGTAGACTGCAGGTTGTAGTGTAGTCATGTAGTAGAGTCATGTAGTAGATAGGTTGTAGTGTAGTCATGTAGTAGACTGTAGGTTGTAGTGTAGTCATGTAGTGGACTGTAGGTTGTAGTGTAGTCATGTAGACTGTAGGTTGTAGTGTAGTCATGTAGTAGACTGTAGGTTGTAGTGTAGTCATGTAGTGGACTGGTTGTAGTGTAGTCATGTAGTAGACTGTAGGTTGTAGTGTAGTCATGTAGTGGACTGTAGTTTGTAGTGTAGTCATGTAGTGGACTGTAGTTTGTAGTGTAGTCATGACTGTAGGTTGTAGTGGACTGTAGGTTGTAGTGTAGTCATGTAGTAGTGGACTGTAGGTTGTAGTGTAGTCATGTAGTAGACTGTAGGTTGTAGTGTAGTCATGTAGTGGACTGTAGGTTGTAGTGTAGTCATGTAGTAGACTGTAGGTTGTAGTGTAGTCATGTAGTGGACTGTAGTGGTTGTAGTGTAGTCATGTAGTAGACTGGGTTGTAGTGTAGTCATGTAGTGGACTGTAGGTTGTAGTGTAGTCATGTAGTAGACTGTAGTTTGTAGTGTAGTCATGTAGTAGACTGTAGGTTGTAGTGTAGTCATGTAGTGGACTGTAGGTTGTAGTGTAGTCATGTATGTAGTAGACTGTAGGTTGTAGTGTAGTCATGTAGTAGTAGACTAGGTTGTAGTGTAGTCATGTAGTAGACTGTAGGTTGTTGTGTAGTCATGTAGTAGACTATAGGTTGTAGTGTAGTCATGTAGTGGACTGTAGGTTGTAGTGTAGTCCTGTAGTGGACTGTAGGTTGTAGTCCTGTAGTGGACTGTATGTCATGTAGTAGACTGGGTTGTAGTGTAGTCATTTAGTAGACTATAGGTTGTAGTAGTAGTCAGTTTGTAGTGGACTGTAGTGGGTTGTAGTGTAGTCATGTAGTGGACTGTAGTTTGTAGTGTAGTCATGTAGTAGACTGTAGGTTGTAGTGTAGTCATGTAGTAGACTGGGTTGTAGTGTAGTCATGTAGACTGTAGGTTGTAGTGTAGTCATGTAGTAGACTTAGGTTGTAGTGTAGTCATGTAGTCATGTCATGTAGTGGACTTTAGTTTGTAGTGTAGTCATGTAGTAGACTGTAGGTTGTAGTGTAGTCATGTAGTAGACTGTAGGTTGTAGTCTAGTCATGTAGTAGACTTTAGGTTGTAGTGTAGTCATGTAGTAGACTGTAGGTTGTAGTGTAGTCACTGTAGTGGACTGTAGGTTGTAGTGTAGTCATGTAGTAGACTGTAGGTTGTAGTGTAGTTGTAGTGGACCTTAGGTTGTAGTGTAGTCATTTAGTGGACTGTAGGTTGTAGTGTAGTCATGTAGTAGACTGTAGGTTGTAGTGTAGTCCTGTAGTGGACTGTAGGTTGTAGTGTAGTCCTGTAGTGGACTGTAGGTTGTAGTGTAGTCCTGTAGTGGACTGTAGGTTGTAGTGTAGTCATGTAGTGGACTGTAGTTTGTAGTGTAGTCATGTAGTGGACTGTAGGTTGTAGTGTAGTCATGTAGCAGACTGTAGGTTGTAGTGTAGTCCTGTAGTGGATTGTAGGTTGTAGTGTAGTCATGTAGTAGACTGTAGGTTGTAGTGTAGTCATTTAGTAGACTGGGTTGTAGTGTAGTCATGTAGTGGACTGTAGTTTGTAGTGTAGTCATGTAGTGGACTGTAGTTTGTAGTGTAGTCATGTAGTAGACTGTAGTTTGTAGTGTAGTCATGTAGTAGACTGTAGGTTGTAGTGTAGTCATGTAGTAGACTGTAGGTTGTAGTGTAGTCATGTAGTAGACTGTAGTTTGTAGTGTAGTCATGTAGTAGACTGTAGGTTGTAGTGTAGTCATGTAGTAGACTGGGTTGTAGTGTAGTCATGTAGTAGACTATTGGTTGTAGTGTAGTCATGTAGTGGACTGTAGTTTGTAGTGTAGTCATGTAGTAGACTGTAGGTTGTAGTGTAGTCATGTAGTGGACTGTAGGTTGTAGTCTAGTCATGTAGTGGACTGAAGGTTGTAGTGTAGTCATGTAGTAGACTGGGTTGTAGTGTAGTCATGTAGTAGACTATTGGTTGTAGTGTAGTCATGTAGTAGACTGTAGGTTGTAGTGTAGTCATGTAGTAGACTATAGGTTGTAGTGTAGTCATGTAGTGGACTGTAGTTTGTAGTGTAGTCATGTAGTGGACTGAAGGTTGTAGTGTAGTCATGTAGTAGACTGTAGGTTGTAGTGTAGTCATGTAGTGGACTGTAGGTTGTAGTCTAGTCATGTAGTGTACTGCAGGTTGTAGTGTAGTCATGTAGTAGACTATAGGTTGTAGTGTAGTCATGTAGTAGACTGTAGGTTGAAGTGTAGTCATTTAGTAGACTGTAGGTTGTAGTGTAGTCCTGTAGTGGACTGTAGGTTGTAGTGTAGTCATTTAGTAGACTATAGGTTGTAGTGTAGTCATGTAGTGGACTGTAGGTTGTAGTGTAGTCATGTAGTGGACTGTAGTTTGTAGTGTAGTCATGTAGTAGACTGTAGTTTGTAGTGTAGTCACTGTAGTAGTGAGTCATGTAGTAGACTGTAGGTTGTAGTGTAGTCATGTAGTAGACTGTAGGTTGTAGTGTAGTCATGTAGTAGACTGTAGTTTGTAGTGTAGTCATGTAGTAGACTGTAGGTTGTAGTGTAGTCATGTAGTAGACTATTGGTTGTAGTAGTCATGAGTGGACTGTAGTTTGTAGTGTAGTCATGTAGTGGACTGTAGGTTGTAGTGTAGTCATGTAGTGGACTGTAGGTAGTGTAGTCATGTAGTCATGTAGTGGACTGTAGGTTGTAGTGTAGTCATGTAGTGGACTGTAGGTTGTAGTGTAGTCATGTAGTAGACTAGGTTGTAGTGTAGTCATGTAGTAGACTGTAGGTTGTAGTGTAGTCATGTAGTGGACTGTAGGTTGTAGTGTAGTCATGTAGTGGACTGTAGGTTGTAGTGTAGTCCTGTAGTGGACTGTAGGTTGTCATGTAGTAGACTGGGTTGTAGTGTAGTCATTTAGTAGACTGGGTTGTAGTGTAGTCATGTAGTAGACTGTAGGTAGTAGTGTAGTCATGTAGTGGACTGTAGTTGGTAGTCTAGTCATGTAGTAGACTGTAGGTTTGTAGTGTAGTCATGTAGTGGACTGTAGGTTGTAGTGTAGTCATGTAGTAGACTAGGTTGTAGTGTAGTCATATAGTAGACTGTAGGTTGTAGTGTAGTCATGTAGTGGACTGTAGGTTGTAGTGTAGTCATGTAGTAGACTGTAGTTTGGTTGTCAGTGGACTGTAGGTTGTAGTGTAGTCATGTAGTAGACTGTAGGTTGTAGTGTAGTCATGTAGTGGACTGTAGGTTGTTGTCTAGTCATGTAGTAGACTATAGGTTGTAGTGTAGTCATGTAGTGGACTGTAGGTTGTAGTGTAGTCCTGTAGTGGACTGTAGGTTGTAGTGTAGTCCTGTAGTGGACTGTAGTTGTTGTCATGTAGTAGACTGGGTTGTAGTGTAGTCATTTAGTAGACTGGGTTGTAGTGTAGTCATGTAGTAGACTGTAGTTTGTAGTGTAGTCATGTAGTGGACTGTAGTTTGTAGTGTAGTCATGTAGTGGACTGTAGTTTGTAGTGTAGTCATGTAGTGGACTGTAGGTTGTAGTCTAGTCATGTAGTAGACTTTGGGTTGTAGTGTAGTCATGTAGTAGACTATAGGTTGTAGTCTAGTCATGTAGTGGACTTTAGGTTGTAGTGTAGTCATGTAGTAGACTGTAGGTTGTAGTGTAGTCATGTAGTGGACTGTAGGTTGTAGTGTAGTCATGTAGTAGACTTTAGGTTGTAGTGTAGTCTTTAGGTTGTAGTAGACTATAGGTTGTAGTGGACTGTAGTTTGTAGTGTAGTCATGTAGTGGACTGTAGGTTGTAGTGTAGTCATGTAGTGGACTGTAGGTTGTAGTGTAGTCATGTAGTAGATTGTAGGTTGTAGTGGACCTTAGGTTGTAGTGTAGTCATTTAGTAGACTGTAGGTTGTAGTGTAGTCATGTAGTAGACTGCAGGTTGTAGTGTTGTCCTGTAGTGGACTGTAGGTTGTAGTGTAGTCCTGTAGTGGACTGTAGGTTGTAGTGTAGTCATGTAGTGGACTGTAGTTTGTAGTGTAGTCATGTAGTGGACTGTAGGTTGTAGTGTAGTCATGTAGCAGACTGTAGGTTGTAGTGTAGTCCTGTAGTGGATTGTAGGTTGTAGTGTAGTCATGTAGTAGACTGTAGGTTGTAGTGTAGTCATTTAGTAGACTGGGTTGTAGTGTAGTCATGTAGTGGACTGTAGTTTGTAGTGTAGTCATGTAGTGTACTGTAGTTTGTAGTGTAGTCATGTAGTAGACTGTAGTTTGTAGTGTAGTCATGTAGTAGACTGTAGGTTGTAGTGTAGTCATGTAGTAGGTTGTAGTGTAGTCATGTAGTAGACTGTAGTTTGTAGTGTAGTCATGTAGTAGACTGTAGGTTGTAGTGTAGTCATGTAGTAGACTGGGTTGTAGTGTAGTCATGTAGTAGACTATTGGTTGTAGTGTAGTCATGTAGTGGACTGTAGTTTGTAGTGTAGTCATGTAGTAGACTGTAGGTTGTAGTGTAGTCATGTAGTGGACTGTAGGTTGTAGTCTAGTCATGTAGTAGACTGTAGGTTGTAGTGTAGTCATGTAGTAGACTATAGGTTGTAGTGTAGTCATGTAGTGGACTGTAGTTTGTAGTGTAGTCATGTAGTGGACTGAAGGTTGTAGTGTAGTCATGTAGTGGACTGTAGGTTGTAGTCTAGTCATGTAGTGTACTGCAGGTTGTAGTGTAGTCATGTAGTAGACTATAGGTTGTAGTGTAGTCATGTAGTAGACTGTAGGTTGAAGTGTAGTCATTTAGTAGACTGTAGGTTGTAGTGTAGTCCTGTAGTGGACTGTAGGTTGTAGTGTAGTCATTTAGTAGACTATAGGTTGTAGTGTAGTCATGTAGTGGACTGTAGGTTGTAGTGTAGTCATGTAGTGGACTGTAGTTTGTAGTGTAGTCATGTAGTAGACTGTAGTTTGTAGTGTAGTCATGTAGTAGACTGTAGGTTGTAGTGTAGTCATGTAGTAGACTGTAGGTTGTAGTGTAGTCATGTAGTAGACTGTAGGTTGTAGTGTAGTCATGTAGTAGACTGTAGTTTGTAGTGTAGTCATGTAGTAGACTGTAGGTTGTAGTGTAGTCATGTAGTAGACTATTGGTTGTAGTGTAGTCATGTAGTGGACTGTAGTTTGTAGTGTAGTCATGTAGTGGACTGTAGGTTGTAGTGTAGTCATGTAGTAGACTGGGTTGTAGTGTAGTCATGTAGTAGACTGTAGGTAGTAGTGTAGTCATGTAGTGGACTGTAGTTTGTAGTCTAGTCATGTAGTGTACTGTAGGTTGTAGTGTAGTCATGTAGTGGACTGTAGGTTGTAGTGTAGTCATGTAGTGGACTGTAGGTTGTAGTGGAGTCATGTAGTGGACTGTAGGTTGTAGTGTAGTCATGTAGTGGACTGTAGGTTGTAGTGTAGTCATGTAGTGGACTGTAGGTTGTAGTGTAGTCATGTAGTGGACTGTAGGTTCTAGTGGACTGTAGGTTGTAGTGTAGTCATGTAGTGGACTGTAGGTTGTAGTCTAGTCATGTAGTAGACTATAGGTTGTAGTGTATTCATGTAGTGGACTGTAGGTTGTAGTGTAGTCATGTAGTAGACTGTAGGTTGTAGTGGAGTCATGTAGTGGACTGTAGGTTGTAGTGGAGTCATGTAGTGGACTGTAGGTTGTAGTGTAGTCATGTAGTAGACTGTAGGTTGTAGTGTAGTCCTGTAGTGGACTGTAGGTTGTAGTGTAGTCATGTAGTAGACTGTAGGTTGTAGTGTAGTCATGTAGTGGACTGTAGGTTGTAGTGTAGTCATGTAGTGGACTGTAGGTTGTAGTGGAGTCATGTAGTGGACTGTAGGTTGTAGTGTAGTCATGTAGTAGACTGTAGGTTGTAGTGGAGTCATGTAGTGGACTGTAGGTTCTAGTGGACTGTAGGTTGTAGTGTAGTCATGTAGTAGACTGTAGGTTGTAGTGTAGTCATGTAGTAGACTGTAGGTTGTAGTGTAGTCATGTAGTAGACTGTAGGTTCTAGTGTAGTCATGTAGTAGACTATAGGTTGTAGTGGAGTCATGTAGTGGACTGTAGGTTGTAGTGGAGTCATGTAGTGGACTGTAGGCTCTAGGTTGTTGTCTAGTCATGTAGTAGACTGTAGGTTGTAGTGGAGTCATGTAGTGGACTGTAGGTTGTAGTGGAGTCATGTAGTGGACTGTAGGCTCTAGGTTGTTGTCTAGTCATGTAGTAGACTGTAGGTTGTAGTGGAGTCATGTAGTGGACTGTAGGCTCTAGGTTGTTGTCTAGTCATTATACTGTGTAATGCTGCCTACTGTGTGTGAGGATTTAGAATAGCATAGCTTCCTGATAGGTTGGGTTTCTTAGGACGCCCAATTCTCATTTGTCACTAATTGGTCTTTGAACAATAAGATTAGATATTTTTCCATTATTGGTATTTTGACCAATCAGATCGTTTGCCACTAATTGGTCTGCCTGTGTTAACGTAGCCTTAATGCCCCACAGCTTGTCCCAAGAGGTTTCTATCTTGATGGCGCAAGAGGAAGTGCACTTGTAGAGTAACCACAACCTCCACATCTTGTAGAAGACCAGAGTGAAAGAAGTAGTGGTGTAACAATCACCAAGACAACCTGTGGAAAATGTACGCCATCTTTTACCGCACAACATGAAATATATTCTACAGGAGCACTGATCTGGAGACAAGGTTGTCATTAAACAGTGCTCACACACCCCCACACAGACAGTTGTGCACATGCACCGCACACACACTGACACACATGCACGCATGCACAAATACAAACAAAAATGATTTAACCACCCTATGAAAGCAAGTGATGCAATTTTTGTATCTATAAATTCCTAGGATTGCTGACAGTGAGGGAGAGCCCATAAGAGCATTAGTCCAATTCTCATGCATGTCTATTAGAGATCACAGTGAGTAATGTCTCCCAACAAATCTGGGATCAGGGGTGCTCAGGCGCCTCTGCTCCAGCCAGGTCATTTCCTGTCTAGCCCTTCACATGATTTTTTCTCTCAGGCTGTCAGACTCTGATGGGAGGAAGCTCTCTTTCTCCCTCTCATTCTCTCCATCTCTCTTTCTCTGTATGCACAAGTGTGCGCTTGTGTGTTTGTGTACATGTGTGTGTGTGCCTGTGTGTTCTAGGACTGAGAAGGAGATGAGAGGAAGCATTTATAAGGCCAGAACTCTGTCTGAGCCCAGATTCAGCCCTGGTTCATCCTTTATCAACCTTGCGTACATTTCTTACTCAATTCTGGCATATGTGGATATTCTAGGATTTGTGTGCGCCACAAATGATTGGGATTTATCAAACTGTCACATGCAACATATACACATGTTTACATTGATAAATCAGAGCAAAATTGTATTTGTACCTACAACCAATATAAATGGACAAAGCCATCGATCACATGACACCATTCATTCCTATGTGAAGATTCGAAAACGCATTTAAGACAAATGAAGTCGTTTAAGATGGCGTCTTATGGAGACGGAACATGCGCAGCTAGTTCTTTTTTCCCTCCCATTGAGTAACTCAAGTTGAAGGCCGACCAAGTACTGCAGGCTGCCATTAGGGACTAAATTATCCTTATAGCTTCTAACAGCACCTTCCATTCACATTTTATGGTAACAAAAAAAAGATATATATTTGATGCATGTTTTGGTGACGTTGGAACCGGGCCATCATGGTTCCTAAAAGAAAGCTCAATGGCAAATTTGATCACATTTTTGTAAAGTTGTGGGCAGAACGTTGCAGCAGCATTTTCCAAACTAAATATGGTTCACACTGGCCGTGCATGTTGTAAAATGTATTATTCTTTCAAACAGTTTAAAAGAAAATGCTACAGCCCACACTTCTATGTAAAGTATGAACTGTTGTTCAATATTTTGTTTATCAATACATGAACATGTGTTTCTATCTCCTGCTTTGGTATAGGCCCTGAAATGAAATAGGCCAGTCTACGCACACTTTCCTGTCAAGTTCAAAATTGATAAAGACCAATCTCTTTGGGAAAACAGGCACACACAAGGTTTGGAGTATTGTTGTGTGAACTCACCTTTGATAAATGACCCTGGATCAGTGGGGACACACACTGTCCGTAGAGCTGAGCTATTAACCCACATTTAGTTTTTTGGGGACCAATGTTGGTTCAATTACTTGAATTGCATTTAGTTCTGTTTTTTTGTGAGCCCAGTGCACCACTTCTCTAGAGAGAAATCAAATAATTCACAAATGTTTTGGGCAACTGAATGTTCACTATTC
>NC_088402.1:18303111-18388111 GCF_034236695.1 Oncorhynchus nerka
AGCTGTGCCTTAGACCACTGCGCCACTCGGTAGTACAGCAAGCTGACATACATACAGTACATAAGTAGATGCCATTCATAATTTATTCAGTGTGTGTGTGTGTGTGGTTAGACCACTGTTGTTGAGGGTGAGTCTACTCTGCATTAGGCAGTGGTCTGGGTGTGTTGTTACCATGGAGGCAATCATTCTGGTCAGAGTTTGGAGAGTGATATCTGATTTAAACATAAACACACGCTAGATAATAGCTATGCACACAGGGAGCTCAAATCCACCATTAGATCAATCCAAGATTAGGTTAGGGCAGGGTCCTCACCCAACAGCAGCTAGCCTTTCAGACAATCTTTTTTCTGCTTGTTGTTTTCCATGTCTGTGTTGTTATTTGCAGTAGGCTGGGGCAGGAAGCACTCATGCCATGCAAAGGAGGACATTTGTTTTGTTTATTAAACAAATGTAGGAGTGAAGCTAACTAAAGCGGACTAAAGCAGTTCATTTGAACGGTGTGTGTTCCTTCCCAAATGAGAAAGCTCCAAAGAACTGCTTGTCAAGAGCATGAAGTATGTGTAGCTCAACAGGTAGCACAATCACATAGTACAGTAGTACAGGTTCTCCCTCTTTTTGTCTTACACACACACACACACACGGCAACATGGACGGATGGACCAACAGACAGACATACTTCGAGTATATAGATGACTGATGGGGAGATTCTCAATTGGGTAAAAGTCTCTCCTCTCCTCGACTCCTCCGGCCTCCTCTGTGAGCGGAAACCGATAAGTGGTTGAGTGATCGAGGAGAGTGTGAATTCGTTATTAGGAGTCTGCACCCTTCCTCCATTACCTACTTCAGCAGAGGATGCACAAGAGTATCCTCCCGGCAAGTAGTGCTGAAGTGTTTTAAAATCTGCCACACTCCCTTAGTTGATTTAATGGGGATGAGAATGCACACATTTAAAAACAATATGCTACTTATCCTTTTCTTCATACAATATCTTGAACAACTAGCTAAATGTGTTTCTATCGCTACACATGTATTTTAGGATTCCACCACTGTAAACATCATTTGACTGATAATGTGTGAGTGGAGAAGGTGACTCTCATTTCATAAAAACACATTTGTTTCCACGTTTCCTTCCTCCTTTCCTTCCTCGCTTCCACTCCTTTGACCTTTTTCAAAAAAGATGCGAGGAGAGGACGGAGGCAAGGAGACGAGCAAAACCAATTGAGATTCTCCCATGGACATTCCATTTAGGATTGTGTCAAATGTATTCCAAGGAGGGCCGGGGGGTCTGAGGGGGTTTCGCTCCTCCCTTGTACTTGATTGATGAATTAAGGTTACTGATTAATAAGGAACTCCCCTCACCTGGTCGTCTAGGGCTTCATTTATTTACAATTTTGACTCCCCAATTTCTTTGACTCCCCCCTATCGCTGCAACTCCAGTACGGACTCGGGAGAGGCGAAGGTCGAGAGCCGTGCGTCTTCCGAAAAATGACCCCAAGTCACACTGTTTCTTGACACAATGCTTGCTTAACCCGGAAGCCAGCCGAACCAATGTGTCAGAGGAAACACCGTACATCTAGCGACTGTCTTAGCGTGCATGCGCCCGGCCCGCCACAGGAGTCACTAGAGCGCAATGGGACAAGGACGTCCCTGCCGACCAAACCCTCCCCTAACCCGGGCGATGCTGGGCCAATTGCACACACTTAACTGAAAATTGTAAAGATCTTCTCCATTTGAGGTCCCTTGTATGATCTAAATTAATATTGTTTTATGATGATGCCATCAATCTTTTCATATTTGTGCAAATCTTTCTAAAACAGAAAATGGACAATTCAATGGATTTCAATCAACAAAGAGGTAAGAACATGTAGGCTATAAGAATATGTTGAAGGCTAACTGTATTGGGTGCAGATGACTGAACTGCTCACTATTGTGTATGCAGGTATTCAGAGGAGGAGGCATACCAAGGAATGTCAATTGGTATGTTATGCGTTTCACATTAACCATCCTCCTCCCTTACCTCTTCAATGAATATCCCAAAGGCCTCTAGGCATGTGTATGAAAACCATTATCAAAACATATTTATGAATACTGTTGTGTGCATGTTTTGTTAATCATATGTATAATTACAATTTTGGGGATTTATACAGACCCTCCCTACACCTCTGATGAATATAACAGGAAACATGTCCATTCACCAAAACTGCAAAATCATTCTGGCTATGGATACGGAGAACATCATCACATCAACATCAACACGCCAGAGCATATACCTATTGGATTTGGAGCTCTGCTGGGAGTTTACCTCATATTTCAATTTTTTTATGCTGCTTTCCCACTAAAAATCCTAATAAACACTGAGAATTAAAAGATTGTGTTATTGTTGTAACGCACATTAATAATAATCATAATAGGGGATGGGGTGGTTAAAAAATGGATGGATCTTCGATCGATTAAAAGGTGTTCTTTGAAGAATCGTTTTAAAGGGTTCTTGGAATATCTTATAGGGGTTCCCCCACAGTTTCAATTTTAAGAACCCCTAAAGGATCTTCCAGGAACCTTTACTTTTTAGAGTGAAGAACCCTAAGGTTCCTCAAAGAACTTTAAGGATCTTAGAAGAACCCTTGTTGAACCCCTAATATTTAGAATGTAGGCTGAAACACCTGCATTTTGGAGCTGCTATACTCAAGAAAACAACAGATGCAGCTTTATTAACTCAATTATATAAATGTATATTTTTTAAACATTTTTTCAAACTGATATGTGACACTTAATAATAACCTGGCGATTTATCACTCATTAAATTACTTTTTAAAATGTAACTAGGCCAGTCAGTTAAGGACTGATTCTTATTTTCAATAACGGCCTCGGAACAGTGTGTTAACAGCCTTGTTCAGGGGTAGAATGAGATTTTTACATTGTCAGGTCGGGGATTCGATCTTACATCTTTTCGGTTTCTAGTCCAACGCTCTAACTAAGCTACATGCCGCTCCAATGATTTACTACATAAATCACTACTGGTTTACTACACATATAAACAGCAATCAAGTAGTAAAAAGGTTTTGCGTAGTAGTGACGAGTAGTAATTCAGTAGCACATTTTCATGAGAGCGAGCTGGCCCTACCACCTGGAAGGTCTTTTACCACGTCATTGTAGCGTGGTGTGTTCAAATGTACCGGCCCCTTATATTTGTTGAGTGACGTATGCTCTTTTTACTCGCGAGTCATTGGAGTAAAAGGCTTTCAATCACCCCAGACTCCCCATCGCTGCATTCACTCACACAGCAAGCCACAGAGTGATAGTTCCCTACAATTTGTGCTGGATTTTATTCACTGAAGTTTTCATCTCAAAAGTGTAAGCGTTTTTTTGTATTTCATTTAGTATTTAGGCATCTGAAAATGTTGTTTTCATTGGCTTTTGCAGTAGACTACCACGTCTCTTGCTTTTGGTCACGCTGTTTATTCATTGTCAATGTATTCCTTTCAAAATATTTACAAATGTGGCTAACTGCTAGAAATATCTTTCAAATAAATCCAAATGACGGAGTTCCTCTTATGTTCTAATCGCATGGAGTCATTCCAAACTTGGAATATTGTCTTTGCGCTGACTAGTTGGAATGGATCAAGTTGGCTGGTGTCTGATGTGGCACCCTCGTCATAATTTGGCACCCTCATCACTATAATTACGCCTAGGCTACGCAATTCATCGACGCGAACTACCTTTAACGCCTATCGATGAAGGTCTCTTCCCGGTGGACTTTTTTAAAGACCCCTGACGCTTGCTCTTAACGTCAGCACGCATAATTTGCGTTAAGGTTTTGCCAACGTATAACCTAAAGGAACGTATCTTTCATATCAGCGATAAATCATTTTCAAAAATCCAATAGTTAACGTTAGATGACACATTTTTTTAGGGTTGGTGTTCCCACAAGGCCATATGTCCACGTTACTTGTCCTATCTAGCATAGTCCGAACACCTGTGTGTAACGGAAGAAGGCCGGGAGACACGTTAACTGCGTCCCACCATCCATATGCCTCCACCGTCAAAATGGTACGCAGCATCTTCTGGATATGTGTGCAACAAAAGTTCAACATTCACCTTCTGCTACCATTTGTCAAGCCGTCTATGCATACAGTTTGACACAATCTTCGATAAATCCACATTTTGAACCACACAGAACGCATTGCAACTGCCTCTGTAACGCTGCAAGGCAAACAGCGTTCCATTGGAAATGAATGTACTTCTGGTATATCAAAATGCAAAACACTGTCGGTGTGAGTGAGGCGATGCTCCGAACACATTTTCAAATCCAGCATAAATTGTCTCTTAGTTGCCTACTATCAGATAGCCCAGGGTTTCACAAATTAAGTCTTAAGGCACCATTTGGGTGCACGTTTAGTTATTGTGTTGCCCTAGCACTACATGGCTGATTTCAAATAACCAAAGCTTGATGTTGGTTATTTGAATCAACTGTGTAGTGCTAGGGCAACAAACTAAACGGGCACCTGGACTGAGTTTGGGAAACTCTGAGTTAGCCTACCATGCAGGTTCGCGCCTTCCATCATGCTTCCCATTGCTGACACTGAATCTATGGCATTATTTAGGATGCTTAGGACAGAAGTTGATCATTTACTAAATAAAACGAATTGTTTGAACAACGATGTGCATAAAGTGTAGGATCACAAAAAAATATGCCTTGTGCCGGATTTGACCCCAATTCCCTGTAGTCTGTGTCCTGGTCATGAGTCCCCAACTCTACCTGCTGAGCTACGGTTCAGTTGACAGAATAGAAACAAATCCTAACTGTATTGTAATTAGGGTGTCTAGCAGACCCAGTGTTTGATAACGACATGGATCGAAGTAAGCACGGGAACCGTAGCGAAATCTCGCGATTTGTTTGAAAAACCACGTGATCAAACAGAAGGTTTTTGGACGTTATTGATCACGTGATAATGATACTTTTGAAACAAGCATAAAAATATTGTCAGGTCGGTAGTGCGTCGGAGCTCCGGCATCAATCGTCCCATCACTAGTAAGTGTATATTTAGCATTTGTGGAATTATTTTGATGTGACGTGAAAGTAAAGACCTTTATTTTTCTAAAACTATTGCAATTGAGAATTGACTCACGTTTAGATACTCTGGCAGCGAAAAGCTACCTCTGTAAAACAAGTCACATAGGTTGCATGGACTCTGTGTGCAATAAGTGTTTAACATGATTTTTTTTGAATGACCACATCATCTCTGTACTCCACATACAATTAATTATCTGTAAGGTCCCTCTGTTGAGCAGTGAATTTCAAACACAGATTTAACCATAAACACCAGGGAGGATTTCCAATGCCTTGCAAGGAAGTGGACCTATTGGTAGATGGGTTTAAAAAAAGCAGACATTGACTATCCCTTTGAACATACAAATTACACTTTGATGGCGTATCAATACACCCAGTCACTACAAAGATACAGGCGTCCTTCCTAACTCCGTTGCCGGAGAGGAAAGAAACCGCTCAGGGATTTCACCATGAGGCCAACGGTAAAACTGTGGATGGATAAACAACATAGTTACTCCACAATACTAACTTAATTGACGGAGTGAAAAGAAGGAAGCCTGTACAGAATACAAATATTCCAAAACATGCATCATTTTTGCAACAAGGCACAAAAGTAACACTGCAAAAAATGTGGCAAGGCAATTCACTTTTTGTCCTAAATATGAAGTGTTATGTTTGGGGCAAATCTAATACAACACATTGAGTACCATTTTCCATATTTAGCAAAGTGGTGGCCGCATCATGTTATGGGTGTGCTTGTAATTGTTAAGGACAGGATAAAGGATTTAAAAAAAATGGAATGGAGCTAAGCACAGGCAATATCCTAGAGGAAAACCTGGCGGTCAGCTTTTCACCAGACACTGGGAGATAAATTCCCCTTTCAGCAGGACAATAACATAACACACACAAAAAAAAGTCAATGTGCAGCAAAAAGACAAACCGCACAAACAACCGGTATGTTGGCTTGTAAGGAACATTTACATGATTTTGCAGGCATTAGTTTCAGGCAAAGAATTGTGTATTACAGCCTGACTAGCCTACTACTTTTGATTAGCTTAGGCTACATTTAATTGATTAGGCTACTTCAATTTTGTTATTGAATTGCTTTAGATTGGCTTGACATGTCTTTATGTTCTAATTTGAAGGAAGCCTAGCCTAAAGACAAGTTATGGGTCGCGTTCCACTGCTTAGACGTTGCATGCATCAACCAATGGTTGCTATAAATTATCATGTGGTTAGCTGATACGTGAAATACCGTCGCAGGCGTTGTAAGATCTGGCATGTATCAACAACGCCCGGGTAGAGGAATGTGCCCAGTATGATGATGGTGGTAGCCTGAACTTGTAAAAGGCACATTCCAACAGGACATTAGGACCATCTGAACTATTCTCAAATGTATGATTGAATATGTGTGCTGTGCTGAGTTTCCTGTGGTCCTAAGCAAAAAGGGGAAAGACAAGCAGTCGTGGCTGTAAAGGGTGACCTTTGCTGTCAGATGACCCAGGACTATTTACTTAGGCTGTCAGATGACCCAGGACTATTTACTTAGGCTGTCAGATGACCCAGGACTATTTACTTAGGCTGTCAGATGACCCAGGACTATTTACTTAGGCTGTCAGATGACCCAGGACTATTTACTTAGGCTGTCAGATGACCCAGGACTATTTACTTAGGCTGTCAGATGACACTGGTTAGATTTCAGAGTAGTGGTGCTTTCAAGGCAACTGTAAACTCGAGTGAGGTCAAATCGTGACATCATTCATCTTCATGTTGGAAAGTCTGAGCTCAAGGATGATGCCTGAGTTTCCCACTTGGAATCCCAAGTTGGATGACCGTTAAATATATTTTTTCCCGTCGGAGCTAGTTTATTATTATTTTTCCTCAGTTGTCTTGAACGCACTGAAGTTGGAGGTTGGAGCTTTCCGAGTTCCCAATTAATTGTTTTGAATGGGGCATAGGCCTGTCTTAAATTGTCAACAACACACTCCTTATCAGTCACTTCAGGGAATTTTCATTGCGATGTCTTGTCTAGTGCGGAAATCTCCCACATAGCCTAATGACTCATATTGACAGAACACCCACAGAAATGTAGCTAAATACAGAACATCTCTAGATGATTGTTTGTTTTCCTTGACTATAATGTAGGCCTATTCACTAGTCATTTAACTCTCTGAGCTCTCAAAATAATTATGCCACCCTTTGATGTGCCTTAGGCTATATTTAAGTAACTGTCCAATGAAAATCCAGAAGAAAAACACTTCAAAAAATGACACCTAAGCTGTATATAACAGGCCAATCAGCTGTTTACTTTCCTGAATATTTTTAATCACGGTACATGCCCACACCATTCTTTTGTTGGGGTAGGCCCACACTATTCAAACACCGAATAGCTGCTTTTTAACACCGTTGTCCTTCCAAAATGTTTTAATTGTTTCACTCATATTGTAATTAATTATAGGTCATATTTCATTGACATCTCAAACACTGGACAGTTACTTTAAGTCTAGCTGGTAGGCAACACCAAAAAAGAGATCCTGTTTTGGTCGATAATGGCTCTGGTACTATAAATAGATCCATGTGTTATGCCCTCAGATTTTCCTTGAAGCCCTAACAAACGGAATACGTCCCCTCCCGTGCCGTCGGTTGTCTCCATGGTAACTCTGTATAGAACGAGATTTGGCTTCAGTATGTCTCAGCTTTAGTCGAAAGAGTTATACAGTAGTGCAGGGGTTGGCAATTCCAGTCCTCGGGGGCCTGATTGGTGTCACAGTTTTGCCCCAGCTAACACACCTGACTCCAATAATCACCTAATCATGATCTTCAGTTTAGAATTGAATTTGATTAATCAGCTGTGTTTGCTAGGGATGGAGACAAAGTGTGACGCCAACCAGACCCTGGAGGACTGGAGTTGCCCACCCCTGCCCTGCGGTAGTGGTTACTCATTATGAGTTTCATAACACGCAAGCAGTTGGTCAATGAGTGTGTCGGTCTAAATGGCCCTCAAACTATGGGTTTATAAGTGAGTGTCTGTGTGTGGTCCTGCTCTTTTACGACTAGCATAGTATATTTGTGGTGCATTGGAATGACAGCAGAATGACTGCTCAGACACACAATTTCTTCATCAGGGCCGTCACGTTTTTTAAGCATGGCATCTTGTAGCCTGGTTCTAGATATGCTATTAGGTATTGAATAGTGATGGGGGGGATCGATAATTACATTTCGAGATATTGTCAAAACGGCACATCATCAATAATATCGCAATATTATTTTTGCGCTAGTTGGCAGCACTTGCACAACTCCAGTATTTTTCCTTCATAGCTTGATTTCCATCTTCTTTTGAAATAGAGGGACAATTTGTTTATAGCACTTATTTCCACGACTGCTCAAAACTAATTTTCTTATTTCATCACCTTCTTCATTTAACTTCTCAAATGATTGCCATACAGGACTTCACTGCTGTTGCTTCCATGTCTCACTGTCTGCCATTTTCCCAACTGTTAACGATGATGACGTGCGGAGCACTTTATATTAGTGGCAAATCATTTGAAAGATGCTTAGCCATCTCTTCCTACTTATAGCATTGTTGCATTAGGTATTTGGTGAATTTACATTTTTGCCTTTGATCATGATCGGAACCTGTTAATGGTAGTTTTGTGATAACTGCACTGTGATCTTAATTTAGTAAAAAGAACATTGACTTTCGGTTAATGTTTTCTAAACTTTAACAATTCCAAATTAGTTTAAAAGTCACATCCCTACTCCCTTCCCCATCTTAATCAGGGAGGTGGCTGTGTAAATGTAAATGTCCTTGTATGGTCCTGAGCTACCTGGCAGACTGGCATTGCTTCACAGGGCAGCCTCTGTTCCATCAGCTCTGTGCCTGAGTTAGCCTAACTCTGTGATTTTAAAGGTGACTTTTATCACTCTTGTTTGATGCGTTGGAATAGCTGCTTTCACGATGAATAGACAGTCAAGATGCTGATGCTCTGATATATCCCCACAGTGTTTCTCTTGACCAAGCATGTGATAACTTTAATCAGGTCATTTACAAGCTGTCATGGCCTTAATCATTGACTTGGTTTCATAAGACACAAGGCCACAATAGAACTTCCGGTGCCCAACCAGATACGCCTCAAGGGGGGCACAGTATAAGGTAGCTGTCGGGTTTTGAACACTTATTTTCTGATTGTTGTCAAGGTTATGCAGAGCACAACAAAGCATGTACTGCAATATAGGTCTTCCTGTTGCTATTCACAACGCTTTGTGTTGACATATACAATCTAATTCTGCTGCAGTTGACTAGCCTGGAAAACCATACTGTTATTTTTGGGTTTCACTTCCCTAATTAGAGCAGCACTAACTTGAAACGGAGCTGAGTACTTGACAGCGTGTTGTAAATGATTGAGTTGCAACTTGCATTCAAGCTCACAGGAAATCTGAAAAGCAGTGGATTGGTATTGGCGTGTTCTATAATGTTTTGGTGTTCCCCTCCCTCTGTCTGACTCACCCTCCCTCTCTGACTCACCCGTCCTCTAGTTTGACTCACTGTTTGTTTAGTTAGTATCTATGGAACCAGTTGGAGGGTAACACTGCTGCTGTGTACAGTCAATTCAGTGGACTCAATGGAGAAGGGTTTTGTGTGTAGAAGTTGTGTGCAGAGTGTTTTGGTTTGATGGTTAATGTTCAGTGCTTTGGCAGAGGATATGTATCTATGCAGTGAACTGACATAGCTTTTTTAATGGACAGTGTTGTGGTAGTGTTTCTATGCAGCTGGATTTAAATTGCTCCCTTTACTCTCTGTTCCGAACGTGCTAGACGGCCAGTTCTTATAGCCTTTAGCCGTACCCTTATCCTAATTCTCCTCTGTTCCTCTGGTGCTGTAGTGGTTAATCCAGGTCCTACAGTGCCTAACTCCACTCCTACTCCTCAGGTGCTCTGATTTGTTGACTTCTGTAACAGTAAAAGCCTTGGTTTCATGCATGTTAACATCAGAAGCCTCCTCCCTAAGTTTGCTTTATTCACTGCTTTAGCACATTCTGCCAACCTGGATGTTTTAGTCGTGTCTGAATCCTGGCTTAGGAAAACCACCAAAAACTCTGAAATTTCCATCCTAACTATAACATTTTCCGCCAAGATAGAACCGCTAAAGGGGGCAGTGTTGCAATCTACTGCAGAGATATCCAGGTCTTTACCAAAACAATTCGAGCATCTACTTCCCAGAAACAAGTCTCTCACTGTTGCCGCTTGCTATAGACCACCCTCTGCCCCAAGCTGTGCCCTGGACACTATGTGAATTGATTGCCCCCCCATCTATCTGAGCTTGTGCTGCTAGGTGACTTAAACTGGGACATGCTTAACACCCTGGCCATCCTACAATTCTCGGGCCGACTCTCTTCTCTGTATACATCAATGATGTCGCTCTCGCTGCTGGTGATTCTTTGATCCACCTCTACGCAGACAACACCATTCTGTATACCTCTGGCCCTTCGTTGGACACTGTGTTAACTAACCTCCAGATGAGCTTCAATGCCATACAACTCTCCTTCCGATGCCTCCAATTGCTCTTAAATGCAAGTAAAACTAAATGCATGCTCTTCAACCGATCACTGCCCGCACCTGCCCTCCCGTCCAGCATCACTACTCTGGACGGTTCTGACTTAGAATATGTGGACAACTACAAATACCTAGGTGTCTGGTTAGACTGTAAACTCTCCTTCCAGACTCACATTAAACATCTCCAATCCTAAATTAAATCTAGAATCGGCTTTCTATTTCACAACAAAGCACCCTTCACAAATGCTGCCAAATATACCCTCAGAAAATTGACCACCCTACCGATCCTCAACTTCGGCGATGTCATTTACAAAATAGCCTCCAACACTCTACTCAACAAATTGGATGCTGTCTATCACAGTGCCATCTGTTTTGTCACCAAAGCCCCATATACTACCCACCACTGAGACCTGTTTGATCTCGTTGGCTGGCCCTCTCTTCATACTTGTCGACAAACTCACTGGCTCCAGGTCATCTACAAGTCTCTGCTAGGTAAAGCCCCGCCTTATCTCAGCTCACTGGTCACCATAGCAGCACCCACTTGTAGCATGCACTCCAGCAGGTATATCTCACTGGTCACCCCCAAAGCCAATTCTTCATTTGGACACCTCTCCTTCCAGTTCTCTGCTGCCAATGACTGGAACAAACTGCAAAAATCTCTGAAGCTGGAGACTCTTACCTCCCTCACTAGCTTTAAGCACCACCTGTACATAGCTCATCTGTAAATAGCCCATCCAATCTACCTTATCCCCATACTGTATTTATTTATTTTATCTTGCTCCTTTGCACCCCAGTATCTCAACTTGCACATTCATCTTCTGCACATCCTACCATTCCAGTGTTTAATTGCTATATTGTAATTACTTTGCCACCATGGCCTATTTTAAATAAAGGTGAAATAAAAAATATAAAAAAATAACTGTTGGAGAGTTCTGCCATACTAAATGGTATCCATGCAGTGTTAGCGTAATAATCTGTTGCCACGACTGCTGTAGCTGAGGTGTAGTGTAGTCTGATATCTAGGCTCAGTGGTTGGTTACCTCCCAAATGGCAACCTAATCCATATAAGTGTACTGTATTTGACTAGAGCCTTATGGACACTGGCCAAAAGTAGTGCACTAAATGGGAATTAGGGTGCCACTTGGGGGTGCACTTTCACAGTAATGGGATTGAGGTTTGACTTTAATGTGATTTCAAAGTTGAACAATTCACCAAAACTAATTTAGTGGAAGAACTGTGTAGATGTAAACTTTGGCAACGGGATCACGGTAAAATCTCCCTCTGATATTTAACTGTGACATGGCACCTTGAGATTTGAACTACAGTAAGTGAAGTGGATTTACACCCGATAATGGCATTACATCGTGGGTCCCTGATTTGTACTATACAGAAATGCATAATTATGGATATTTGTCATTCTCTTCATCTTTGGACAGTACAGTGTAGTACAATAGAGTAGGGTAGAGTACAATATACTGTACAATACAATTGTATAGTATACAATATACTATTCTAGACTGTACTTTATTCACTGTACTGTGCTCTCCAAACTTGTGAAACACGTCTATTATAGGTTCAGATTTGTTCCAGTCCGTCTCATAACATCAAGGCCAGGGTGGACTGACCAAAAATCAACGTACATGGAAATCTGGTGTCTCGGTGCTCAGTGGTAAATGGGAAGAAAGAGTGCCAGTAAGAGCTGGGAGAGATGGTATGAACTGGACAGCGAGGCAGAGCGAGGGAGGGGTTCTAATCACTTTATAATTCAAATAAATGTTGATATCAGTAAAATCACTAACTAATTGGTAGGTCTACCATTTACTTGTTAGTTCTGTGAACTTGAATTACAGTGCCTTGCAAAAGTATTAATCTCCCTTGGTTTTTCCTGTTTTGTTACATTGCAACCTGTAATTTAAATAGATTTTTATTTGGGTTTCATGTAATGGACATACACAAAATAGTCCAAATTGGTTAAGTGAAATGAAAAAAAGAACTTGTTTAAAAATATATATATATATGCAATCACCACTTTTCCATTTAAAAATAAATATATATATATATAAGTGGTACACACCTGTTCTGAAAGGCTCCAGAGTCTGCAACACCACTAAGCAAGGGGCACCACCAAGCGACACCATGAAGACCAAGGAGCTCTCCAAACCGGTCAGGGACAAAGTTGTGGCGGTACAGATCAGGGTTGGGTTCTAAAAAAAATATCAAAACTTTGAACATCCCACATAGCACCATTTTTAAATCCATTATAAAAAAATATAAAGAATATGGCACCACAACAAACCTGCCAAGAGAGGGCTGCCCACCAAAACTCACGGACCAGGCAAGGAGGGCATTATTCAGAGAGGCAACAAAGAGACCAGAGATAACCCTGAAGGAGCTTCAAAGCTCCACAGTGGAGATTAGTGTGTCCATAGGACCACTTTAAACCATACACTCCACAGAGCTGGGCTTTACGGAAGAGTGGCCAGAAAAAAGCCATTGCTTAAAGAAAAAAATAAGCAAACACGTTTGGCGTTCGCCAAAAGGCATGTGGGAGACTACCCAAACATATGGAAGAAGGTACTCTGGTCAAATGTAGGTTTTTGGCCATCAAGGAAAACACTATGTCTGGCGAAAACCCAACACCTTTCATCACCCTGAGAATACCATCCCCACAGTGAAGCATGGTGGTGGCAGCATCATGCTGTGGGGATGGTTTTCATCGGCAGGGACTGGTCAGAATTGAAGGAGCTGGAGCAGTTTTTCCTTGAAGAATGGGCAAGAGTCCCAAGCTTAGAGATCTGCCAAGCTTATAGACACCCCAAGTGACTTGCAGCTGTAATTGCTGCAAAAAGTGTCTCTACAAAGTATTGACTTGGGGGGGGGGGTGAATATTTATGCACGCTCAAGTATTATTCCTGGTTTGTTTCACACAACAACAAAAAAACATTTTGCAACTTCAAAGTAGGTGTGTTGTGTAAATCAAACGATACAACCCCCCCCCATTTTTTTTTTTTAATTCCAGGTTGTAAGGCAACAAAATAGGAAAAATGCTAAGAGGGGTGAATACTTTCGCAAGCCACTGTATCTTCCCTCCATGAGGGAGCAAAATTAATGAGAAAATATATTAAAGATAATATTGCACAAGGAAATATTTCTTACATTTACAGAAGGTAAACAATTTCCATAAAACGTCAATGTTATTGTCTTGGTGTAGTTCTGATACCTTTTTTAAAGACTTTTTCTGCTAGATGTTTTCTAAGATCCCCATTCCATCTGTTTTATCCTGAAATCAAAGCCTTTCCTTCTGCCTAAAATGGACAATGTTTGAAAAATGTATCCTTGCCTTCGTTTCCCCATAATATAGACTCTTACAGTAGCTTTCATTTGACACCCAATTAGACATGCTCCTATGAACTTCCCATGTTGGTGATCATGGGTCTGTTTCCATGGAAATACTCAGTGGTTGGAGTGTTGTGTCCCAGCAAACATTCCTTCCTGCTGATGACTCATGTCCTGGGCATGGCTCTGACTCTTGAGAGAGGCCTATGGGGAACCAGACAGTGTGTACACACACACTAACAGACAAACCACCACCACCACCACACACACACACACACAAACAATAGAGCCTTTGGTTGAAATGGACAGCAGGTTGGAAAAACACAGACGCATGCATTCTATCCATAAGGCACTGTGTAAATTTCCACAGTATACAGTCTCTCTTACAAACTGCAATTCACCCAAAGCATTTCCATGTTTAGGGAGTGGGTCTATAACACACACACACCGGGTTTGGGCATGCCACAGCCTGGATGGAGAAGAGAGGAATGTGTGGCAGTGAGAATGTGGGCAGATTTGTTCACCTCTTATTAACCATTGACATGCTGTGTACATGTTTCTCATACTGTACCTCACTAGGAATGTTGATCTACGGTGCCTTCAGAAGTGTTCATACCCCTTGACATATTCCACATTTTGTCTTACAGTGTGAATTCAAAATGGATTTAAAAAATAATAATTCTTACCCATTTAGACACTACCCCATAATGACACTGAAAACATGTTTTTTAAAATAAATTATCACATTTTATTTGTCACATACACATGGTTAGCAGATGTTAATGCGAGTGTAGTGAAATGCTTGTGCTTCTAGTTCCGACACTGCAGTAATAACCAACGAGTAATCTAACCTAACAATTCCACAACTACTACCTTACACTTGTGTGTGTATAAGGGGATAAAGAATATGTACATAAAGATATATGAATGAGTGATGGAACGGCATAGGCAAGATGGTATCGAGTACAATATATACATATGAGATGAGTAATGTAGGATATGTAAACAAAGTGGCATGGTTTAAAGTGGCTAGTGATACATGTATTACATAAAGATGCAGTAGATTATATAGCGTACAGTATATACATATTAGATGAGTAATGTATGTAAACATTATATTAAGTGGCATTGTTTTAAAGTGGCTAGTGATACATGTTACAATCACCTTTGGCAGTGATTACAGCTTTGAGTCTTTTTGGGTAAGTCTCTTTCCACACCTCGATTGTACAATTCTTCAAGCTTTGTCAAGTTGGTTGTTGACCATTGCTAGACAGCCATTTTCAAGTCTTGCCACAGACTTAATATAAGTCAAAACTGTAGCTAGGCCACTCAGGAACATTCAATGTCGTCTTGGTAAGCATCTCCATTATATATTTGCCCTTGTGTTTTAGCTTATTGTCCTGCTGAAAGGTGAATTTGGGATATTTGTATTCTGTACAGGCTTCATCCTTTTCACTCTGTCATTTAGGTTAGTATTGTGGAGTAACTCAAATGTTTATCCATCCTCAGTTTTCTCCTATCACAGCCATTAAACTAGCTGTTTTAAAGTCACTATTGGCCTCATGGTGAAATCCCTGAGCAGTTTCCTTCCTCTCCAGAGTTAGGAAAGACGCCTGTATCGTTGTAGTGACTGGGTGTATTGATACACCAACCAAAGTGTAATTAATAACTTCATAATGCTCAAAGGGACATTCAGTGTCAGCTGCTTTTTTTTACCCCTCTACCAATAGGAGCCCTTTGAGACATTGGAAAACCTCCCTGGTCTTTCTGGTTGAATCTGTGTTTAAAATTCACTGCTCAACTGAGGGACCTTACCTTATGTATGTGTGGGATACAGAGATGAGGGAGTCATAAGGAAAATGTTACCATTATTGTTGCACACAGTGAGTCCATACAACTTATGTGACTTGCTAAGCAAATATATACTCCTCAACGTATTTAGGCTTGCCATAACAAAGAGGTTGAATACTTTTTAAAATTTTAATTAAAAAAAAATTAATTTGTAAAAATGTCAAACATGAATTTATTTTGGACATTTATGGGGTATTGTGTGTAGGCCACTTACACACAATCTCAATTTAATTCAAGCTGTAACACAACATGTGGAATGAGTCATCAGAGACTTCAGAAGCTTTTCACCCACCCTGGTTTGCTGCAAAACCAGCCTTGAAAAAAGCAGGGTATTTATTACTGTACATCACAGCAAAACATGATGCAATGTGAAAACAAGTGTTTCTTATTTTAATTTTACTAGGCAAGTCAGTGAAGAACAAATTCTTATTTACAATGACTGCCTAGGAACAGTGGGTTAACTGCCTGTTCAGGGGCAGATGTTTACCTTGTCGGCTCAGGGACTCGATCTAGCAACCTTTTTGTTTCTGGCCCAATGCTCTAACCACTAGGCTACCTGCCACCCCGTTGTTATTAAACCGGTTCAGGCAGTCCCTCCCCATTTTGGTCTGTTTTCTTCTGTTTGGTGCAGTGCATTACGAACCAGGTGTTTGCAGTGCTGTAATCGAAGCCAAGGTAATGTCTACATAGGTTTTGGCCTGGTGCCAAAACTAGAATGTGGATGTTGAATTCGCATCGCTCTACTACTATGTGCTGCTAGCAACTAACGTTTCCTGTCTCCAAATTCACAGAATGTGGACATTTTATTCATCACAATACTGTTTATGCTACGAGCAACTGCAATACAGCAGAATTCCGTGTCTCTACCAGTGTTTGTGAGTATTAGCGTGTGTAGCTACTGGTTAATCTCGTCCTCTGCTGAGATTTGAAGACTGGGACTGATTGTATAACCCTGACTCACTTGTGGACTCTGCTGATCAGCACAGTAGCTGTGACTTTGACTGGCCTTGGAGTCATGTGGGTTTGACTGGGCTGCTGCCACTGGTTCAATGCAGTACACCATAGTTCATATAGAGACATTGGCATTTCCCCATACACAGGGTGTATGCTGCTGGAAGTGTGTGTGTCGGAGAGCTCATGCAAACATAAAGAACACCTGATGAACTCGTGCTGTGGATTGATGGCAGCATTCGCGTGAAATTGAAAGTGCGAACCACTGCTTTTAACCAGGGCAAGGTGACCGGAAACATGACCGAATACAAACAGTGTAGCTATTCCCTCCGCAAGGCGGAGCATCAGTATAGAGACAAAGTAGAGTCGCATCGGCTCAGACACAAGAGGTATGTGGCAGGGTCTACAGTCAATCACGGATTACAAAAAGAAAACCAGCCCCGTCGCAGACCAGGATGTCTTGCTCCCAGACAGACTAAATCACTTTTTTGCCCGCAATGAGGACAATACAGTGCCACTGACATGGCTCGCTACCAAAACCTGCGGACTCTCCTTCACTGCAGCCGACGTGAGTAAAACATTTAAACGTGTTAAACCTCGCAAGGCTGCATCCACAGCCGCGTCCTCAGAGCATGCGCAGACCAGCTGGCTGGTGTGTTACGGACATATTCAATCAATCCTTATCCCAGTCTGCTGTTCCCACATGCTTCAAGAGGGCCACCATTGTTCCTGTTCCCAAGAAAGCTAAGGTAACTGAGCTAAACGACTACCGCCTCGTAGCACTCACTTCCGTCATCATGAAATGCTTTGAGAGACGAGTCAAGGACCATATCACCTCCACCCTACCTGACACCCTAGACCCACTCCAATTTGCTTACCGCCCCAATAGGTCCACAGACGACGCAATCGCAACCACACTGCACACTGCCCTAACCCATCTGGACAAGAGGAATACCTATGTGAGAATGCTGTTCATCGACTACAGCTCGGCATTTAACACCATAGTACCCTCCAAACTCGTCATCAAGCTCGAGACCCTGGGTCTCGACCCCACCCTGTGCAACTGGGTACTGGACATCCTGACGGGCCGCCCCCAGGTGGTGAGGGTAAGTAACATCTCCACCCCGCTGATCGTCAACACTGGGGCCCCACAAGGGTGTGTTCTGAGCCCTCTCCTGTACTCCCTGTTCACCCACGACTGCGTGGCCATGCACGCCGCCAACTCAATCATCAAGTTTGCGGATGACACTACAGTGGTAGGCTTGATTACCAACAACGACGAGACGGCCTACAGGGAGGAGGTGAGGCCCCTCGGAATGTCAGGAAAATAACCTCCCACTCAACGTCAACAAAACAAAGTAGATGATTGTGGACTTCAGGAAACAGCAGAAGGAGTACCCCCCCCCCCATCCACATCGACGGGACAGTAGTGGAGAGGGTAGTAAGTTTTAAGTTCCTCGGCGTACACATCACGGACAAACTGAATTGGTCAACCCACACAGACAGCGTTGTGAAGAAGGTGATGCAGCGCCTCTTCAACCTCAGGAGGTTGAAGAAATTCGGCTCGTCACCAAAAGCACTCACAAACATCTACAGATGCACAATCGAGAGCATCCTGACGGGCTGTATCACCGCCTGGTACGGCAACTGCTCCGCCCACAACCACAAGGCTCTCCAGAGGGTAGTGAGGTCTGCACAATGCATCACATGGGGCAAACTACCTGCCCTCCAGGACAACTACACCACCCGATGTCACAGGAAGGCCATAAAGATCATCAAGGACAACAACCACCCGAGCCACTGCCTGTTCATCCCGCTATCATCCAGAAGGCGAGGTCAGTTCAGGTGCATCAAAGCAGGGACCAAGAGACTGAAACAGCTTCTATCACAAGGCCATCAGACTGTTAAACAGCCACCACTAACATCAAGTGGCTGCTGCCGACATACTGACTCAACTCCAGCCACTTTAATAATGGAAATTGATGTAAAAAATGTATCACTGGCCACTTTAAACAATGCCACTTAATATAATGTTGACACCCTACATTACTCATCTCATATGTATATGTATATACTGTACTCTATCATCTACTACATCTTTATGTAATACATGTATCACTAGCCACTTTAAACTATGCCACTTTGTTTACATACCCTACATTACTCATCTCATATGTATATACTGTACTCGATACCATCTACGGCATTTTGCCTATGCCGTTCTGTACCATCACTCATTCATATATCTTTATGTACATATTCTTTATCCCTTTACACTTACATTTTTTTTTACCCCCTTTTCTCCCCAATTTTGTGGTATCCAAAATTGTTAGTAGTTACTATCTTGTCTCATTGCTACAACTCCCGTCGAAAGCCATGCGTCCTCCGATACACAACCCAACCAAGCCGCACTGCTTCTTAACACAGCGAGCATCCAACCCGAAAGCCAGCCGCACCAATGTGTTGGAGGAAACACCATGCACCTGGCAACCTTGGTCAGCATGCACTGCGCCCGGCCCGCCACAGGAGTCGCTAGTGCGCGATGAGACAAGGATATCCCTACCGGCCAAACCCTCCCTAACCCGGATGACGCTAGGCCAATTGTGCGTCGCCCCACGGACTTCCCGGTCGCGGCCGGCTGCGACAGAGCCTTGGCGCGAACCCAGAGTCTCTGGTGGCACAGCTAGCACTACACGTGTGTGTGTGTGTGTGTGTGTGTGTGTATATAAGGTAGTAGTTGTGGAATTGTTAGGTTAGATTACTCGTTGGTTATTACTGCATTGTCGGAACTAGAAGCACAAGCATTTCGCTACACTCGCATTAACATCAGCTAACCATGTGTATGTGACAAATTAAATTTGATTTGCCTAACCTAAAAGTGCACCTAGTTTTGAGGACGTAGGATAGTTTGTCTGTTCTCTCAGAAGTCACGTCTCAATGTTCTGCTGCTTCACTAAAGCAACCCTACAGTGGTATGTGGCTTTCATTTCTCTCAGCTCACCTGTTTGTCTCAACATGCTGGAAATGAAGTAATAGTCTTCTGTTATTCACTGCGTCTCTCTCTTCCTATTCAACAGAGGTTATTCATGATTGACGCCCTCTTGAGGTCGGTGTGTTAGGTGATGTTCCTGTTGACCCCATTGTGACCTTGGTGGTTTCCGCTGGGACTAGACAATCGTAAGCAGAACTGTCAAGTCACAGAAAGATGACATCAACATCCCCCTCCCACAGCGACAGCAGCAGCGGCTCGTCCAAACATGGCAGCCATCAGGTGTGTGTGTGTCTCTGTGTGCGTGCGCCTCTGGGTGTGCGTGCCTGTCTGAATGAACTCCGCTCTGTCTCAAATGACTTGTGGCGACATTAACATTTTGATGCTTATCTTGACTGACCTAACATCAGCTGAACTGAAATGAACTGGCTATGGCCTTAATGGAAGGCACCTAGCAGCACTCCTAACCCTCCCTGCCTGGGTTAGAGGACACATTAAGGCAGAGATGCAGCCTCTCTTCCTCCATGTGGTTGTGTATGCGTGTAACCTGATGCGTCTCTGTCTACAGGACAGCTGGGAGATCATAGAGGGGCTAAAGGGTAACCCTGGCAACATCCAGGAGCCAGAGAAACAGGAAGGCTTCCTGCTCAAGAGGAGGAAATGGCCCATGAAGGGATGGCACAAGGTGGGTACAGCCTCCCTGACCTCTTTACCTCTTACTGCAGGTAAATCTCAAGTGTCTATCCTTGATTTGTTGCATCCTCTCTCCTCACCTTCTCTACATGCATTGGAGGAGAAGGTCATAGGTTCTCTTCAGACCTTCTCCTCTTCTGAACTGAAGGATGTGCGGAGAGGACGTGAGGAATCAAGGAGGCGCTTGGCTCTCTTTAACCCCTGAGTTACCTGAAGGGCTGGCACATGGAGATGTGAGAGGTGTTCTACCTGACACGTACAGTGCCTTGCGAAAGTATTCGGCCCCCTTGAACTTTGCGACCTTTTGCCACATTTCAGGCTTCAAACATAAAGATATAAAACTGTATTTTTTTTGTGAAGATTCAACAATAAGTGGGACACAATCATGAAGTGGAACGACATTTATTGGATATTTCAAACTTTTTTAACAAATCAAAAACTGAAACATTGGGCGTGCAAAATTATTCAGCCCCTTTACTTTCAGTGCAGCAAACTCTCTCCAGAAGTTCAGTGAGGATCTCTGAATGATCCAATGTTGACCTAAATGACTAATGATGATAAATACAATCCACCTGTGTGTAATGAAGTCTCCGTATAAATGCACCTGCACTGTGATAGTCTCAGAGGTCCGTTAAAAGCGCAGAGAGCATCATGAAGAACAAGGAACACACCAGGCAGGTCCGAGATACTGTTGTGAAGAAGTTTAAAGCCGGATTTGGATACAAAAAGATTTCCCAAGCTTTAAACATCCCAAGGAGCACTGTGCAAGCGATAATATTGAAATGGAAGGAGTATCAGACCACTGCAAATCTACCAAGACCTGGCCATCCCTCTAAACTTTCAGCTCATACAAGGAGAAGACTGATCAGCGATGCAGCCAAGAGGCCCATGATCACTCTGGATGAACTGCAGAGATCTACAGCTGAGGTGGGAGACTCTGTCCATAGGATAACAATCATTCGTATATTGCACAAATCTGGCCGTTATGGAAGAGTTGCAAGAAGGCCATTTCTTAAAGATATCCATAAAAAGTGTCGTTTAAAGTTTGCCACAAGCCACCTGGGAGACACACCAAACATGTGGAAGAAGGTGCTCTGGTCAGATGAAACCAAAATTGAACTTTTTGGCAACAATGCAAAACTTTATGTTTGGCGTAAAAGCAACACAGCCCATCACCCTGAACACACCATCCCCACTGTCAAACATGGTGGTGGCAGCATCATGGTTTGGGCCTGCTTTTCTTCAGCGGGGACAGGGAAGATGGTTAAAATTGATGGGAAGATGGATGGAGCCAAATACAGGACCATTCTGGAAGAAAACCTGATGGAGTCTGCAAAAGACCTGAGACTTGGATGGAGATTTGTCTTCCAACAAGACAATGATCCAAAACATAAAGCAAAATCTACAATGGAATGGTTCAAAAATAAACATATCCAGGTGTTAGAATGGCCAAGTCAAAGTCCAGACCTGAATCCAATCGAGAATCTGTGGAAAGAACTGAAAACTGCTGTTCACAAATGCTCTCCATCCAACCTCACTGAGCTCGAGCTGTTTTGCAAGGAGGAATGAGACATACCCAAAGCGACTTACAGCTGTAATCGCAGCAAAAGGTGGCGCTACAAAGTATTAACTTAAGGGGGCTGAATAATTTTGCACGCCCAATTTTTCAGTTTTTGAATGTTAAAAAAGTTTGAAATATCCAATAAATGTTGTTCCACTTCATGATTGTGTCCCACTTGTTGTTGAATCTTCACAAAAAAATACAGTTTTATATCTTTATGTTTGAAGCCTGAAATGTGGCAAAAGTTTGCAAAGTTCAAGGGGGCCGAATACTTTCGCAAGGCACTGTACATGGCGTTTATCTAAAGCTCTGATAAGACGGTTATGTTAAGTTGGAGGTGAAATTTGAATGGAGCATTTAAATGGATATATTGTTCATGTAAAAAGCTTTTGTCCACATCTGTAATATCTAAAGTGTGACGTTATTTCCTTGGCCCAAAGCAGATAATTGAAGTTTGAACGTGACCGATGGATGGCTAAAACAGTTGATACTTTCTCTTGCTATCCAGAGATACTTCTTGCTGGAGAAAGGCATTCTGAAGTACTCAAAATGTAGAGCTGATGTAAGTGCCTGTTCAAAAGTATCTGTCAAGCAGATTCACAATTGAGTTCATGTATGTGTCATTGAAGGAGCGAGTATTTGCTCATTTAGTCTCTCACACACACACACACACACACACTGACCTTTTGCTTTTGTTTCCAGCTGAGGAAAGGCAAGCTGCATGGCTGCATTGATGTGGGGCTGTCTGTCATGTCAATCAAGAAGAAAACCAAGGCCATCGATCTGGACGCCAACAACAACATTTATCACCTCAAGGTGTCTCTTTCGCTCTCTCTCTCTGTCTCTGTCTCTCTCTCTCCCTCATCTGTTTAAATGACATCACATCTCGCTGTCCAATAGGTGAAATCTGAGAAGTCTCAGGAAGTGAAGTCACAGGAGTTGTTTGATGATTGGGTGTCGAAGCTACGATGTCACCGTGTCTTCCGTCAGAACGAGATCGCCATGTACCCCCACGAGAGGCACCTGTTTCACCCCTCACACCTCTCGCCTAACCTCAACGACTCCATGAGACGGGTATGCTTCTCTTTAGAAAGGGATATGTGAAACATTTTGTGCTTTCCCCCCCAATGGTTTGAATTTTGGAGATGGTAAGCTGACCCTAGATCTGCATCTAAGAGCAAACTCTTATGGATGCTTTTTGACTGACCAATCATAATTTCATTATTGTACTGTTTAATGAATTTTATATTAATCACTGTATGTCTATGCATATTCAAATAATTGTCCCTCACCCTTCCTCTCGCTCTCTCCCTCCCCTGCTCTCTCTCTCTCAGCAGCACTCCAGTCTGGCTAAGCAGGCGTCAGTTGTCCAGCAGGCGAAGGTCAGTGCCTGGCTTCACTCCTCAGAAGACATGGACAGGTGCTGCAGAGGTAGGGAGATCAAACATCTCACCTGTCTGAGTCGTCATACCTTTCCTGATGGATCTCACCTTACTTAAGGTCTCTGTATCGACTCGCTCTCACCTTCTCTAATTTGCGTCTCTCACCTTCTCTAATTTGCGTCTCTCACCTTCTCTAATTTGCGTCTCTCACCTTCTCTAATTTGCGTCTCTCACCTTCTCTAATTTGCGTCTCTCACCTTCTCTAATTTGCGTCTCTCACCTTCTCTAATTTGCGTCTTTCACCTTCTCTAATTCGCGTCTCTCACCTTCTCTAATTCGCGTCTCTCACCTTCTCTAATTCGCGTCTCTCACCTTCTCTAATTCGCGTCTCTCACCTTCTCTAATTCATGTTCCTCATTGTTCTCTGTCAGACTTGGAGGACTGTGAGTCTTACCTGTTGGAACTCAACCTGCTGCTGAAGAGTATGGAGGTTCTCCACCGCACTTCCTCTGCCCCCGCCATCAGCCTCATGGTAACACAACCTTTGCCCTTTAACCTTGACCCTAACCATGACCCAGTACACATACTGTACTCAGCCCCTTTAACCTTCACTACACTTACTCAGACCCTGCTATGAGTACAGTAGGTATGCACACCTCTCCTAACCCCTAGACTTTAACCCTAACCTCTCCACTTCCACTGGGACACCAGGCTTCAACATATGACATTCCCAAGAAGGAGAAGAGGGGTCCCAGGAAGTGGCGTTCAAAAAATTACACCAAAGATGCCCCAGCCACGCTACAGGTACACGCTACTACCCCTGTCTATCTCTCTGTCCCAACTTTTACCTGTGCTAAATCCTACAGCCACTTGTTAGTGTTGCATTGACTAAAGACTACTAGAAGAATAGTTCTGTGTGACACCTAATACATCCCCCACCTGTAGTTGTCTTTAACCCTGAGATCTCTCCTTCCACCAGGTTCCTGGCTGTGGCTCACCACCTGCCTCTCCTCATCTCCATACCTCCCACCCAAACCTCTCTACTGCTGAAGCCAACACCTCCTTCCTGGAAACCCCAGACTCACCTACTGATGCCAACCGCCTCCAGGAAGACTTCTGCAGGCTGGCTAACAACAGTGAGTCCCTGGTGTCAGATCGGCCCACTGGGTCATGTATAGGTATTTTACTGGCTGGGTAACAACAGTGAGTCCCTGGTGTCAGATCGGCCCACTGGGTCATGTATAGGTATTTTACTGACTGGGTAACAACAGTGAGTCCCTGGTGTCAGATCGGCCCACTGGGTCATGTATAGGTATTTTACTGACTGGGTAACAACAGTGAGTCCCTGGTGTCAGATCGGCCCACTGGGTCATGTATAGGTATTTTACTGGCTGGGTAACAACAGTGAGTCCCTGGTGTCAGATCGGCCCACTGGGTCATGTATAGGTATTTTACTGGCTGGGTAACAACAGTGAGTCCCTGGTGTCAGATCGGCCCACTGGGTCACGTATAGGTATTTTACTGGCTGGCTAACAGTGAGTCCCTGGTGTCAGATCGGCCCACTGGGTCATGTATAGGTATTTTACTGACTGGGTAACAACAGTGAGTCCCTGGTGTCAGATCGGCCCACTGGGTCACGTATAGGTATTTTACAGGCTGGCTAACAACAGTGAGTCCCTGGTGTCAGAACGGCCCACTGGGTCACGTATAGGTATTTTACTGGCTGGGTAACAACAGTGAGTCCCTGGTGTCAGATCGGCCCACTGGGTCATGTATAGGTATTTTACTGGCTGGGTAACAACAGTGAGTCCCTGGTGTCAGATCGGCCCACTGGGTCATGTATAGGTATTTTACTGGCTGGGTAACAACAGTGAGTCCCTGGTGTCAGATCGGCCCACTGGGTCACGTATAGGTATTTTACTGGCTGGCTAACAGTGAGTCCCTGGTGTCAGATCGGCCCACTGGGTCATGTATAGGTATTTTACTGACTGGGTAACAACAGTGAGTCCCTGGTGTCAGATCGGCCCACTGGGTCACGTATAGGTATTTTACTGGCTGGCTAACAGTGAGTCCCTGGTGTCAGATCGGCCCACTGGGTCACGTATAGGTATTTTACTGGCTGGCTAACAGTGAGTCCCTGGTGTCAGATCGGCCCACTGGGTCACGTATAGGTATTTTACAGGCTGGCTAACAACAGTGAGTCCCTGGTGTCAGAACGGCCCACTGGGTCACGTATAGGTATTTTACTGGCTGGGTAACAACAGTGAGTCCCTGGTGTCAGATCGGCCCACTGGGTCATGTATAGGTATTTTACTGGCTGGGTAACAACAGTGAGTCCCTGGTGTCAGATCGGCCCACTGGGTCACGTATAGGTATTTTACTGGCTGGCTAACAGTGAGTCCCTGGTGTCAGATCGGCCCACTGGGTCATGTATAGGTATTTTACTGACTGGGTATGATGTTTAAAACACACTTTTTTTCTCGCTCTGTGTGTGTCTCCCGCGCTCTGTGTGTCTCTAGTTCACTCCACTCTGCGGTCAGCCTATAGTTCTCTATCAGCGGAGAGAGACAGAGTGAGACACACTATTGACCTGAAGGCCCCCCCTCCAGCGCAGGTCATGGGCCTCAAGACCGGCTATGGCTCGGTGAGTTGGGTGTGTTTGAGAGAGAGCGAGTGTGTGGTGCATGTGATGTGTTCCACAATACTGCACATGTCAACTTGATTTCAGGAGATTGTTTATATACCAAACATGACATGGGGACTGATCTGAACCTCTGCTGCCAATCAACCTCTTCTACCAATCAGGGTCTCCCAGATGGATCCCGCCAACTTGTCCACCAGGCATCCAATGAATCCATGTCGGAGTTCTTTGATGCTCAGGAGTACCAGCTGACCTCCAGCTCCTCTGAGAATGAGGTAAGCCTTAAAATCAGATTACCCAACACTAACCATTAGGGAGATAAACCATGATCTGAACAGTCATTCATATATATCTCTCTTAGAATCAGATTACCCAACACTAACCATTAGGGAGATAAACCATGATCTGAACAGTCATTCATATATATCTCTCTTAGAATCAGATTACCCAACACTAACCATTAGGGAGATAAACAATGATCTGAACAGTCATTCATATATATCTCTTATAATCAGATTACCCAACACCCTAACCATTAGGGAGATAAACCATGATCTGAACAGTCATTCATATATATCTCAGAATCAGATTACCCAACACTAACCATTAGGGAGATAAACAATGATCTGAACAGTCATTCATATATATCTCAGAATCAGATTACCCAACACCCTAACCATTAGGGAGATAAACAATGATCTGAACAGTCATTCATATATATCTCAGAATCAGATTACCCAACACCCTAACCATTAGGGAGATAAACAATGATCTGAACAGTCATTCATATATATCTCAGAATCAGATTACCCAACACTAACCATTAGGGAGATAAACCATGATCTGAACAGTCATTCATATATATTTCTCTATTTGTCTCCAGGCTTCTGATGATGACTCGTATATCAGTGATGTCAGTGACAGTGTTTCCATGGACACCGGCTACAGCAACGAGGGAGGAAGCGAGAGACATGACTCTGGTATGCCGTGCGGGTGCATGGGCCAGCATATGAGTATTTCTATGACAAGCATATAATTTGTATGAGTGAGCAAATGTTTGCTACCTCCATTTTAAGTACCCCCCCCCCTCAGCAGGCTCAGGAGGAAGTGGTGTTCAGGTGGCCCGCAGACGGACTGCCCTCCCCTCCCCTCAGCCCAGCAGCAGCAGTGTCAGTCTATGGAACATCCTCAAGAACAACATAGGGAAGGACCTGTCCAAGGTAGCCATGCCTGTTCATCTCAACGAGCCTCTCAACACACTGCAGAGGCTGTGTGAGGAGGTGGAGTACTCTGAACTGCTGGATACAGCGAACCACACACAGGACCCGTACCAGAGAATGGTGAGGGTATAGGATGCAGGTACACACACACACACGCAGGACCCGTACCAGAGAATGGTGAGGGTATAGGATGCAGGTACACACACACACACAGGACCCGTACCAGAGAATGGTGAGGGTATAGGATGCAGGTACACACACACACACACACACACACAGGACCCGTACCAGAGAATGGTGAGGGTATAGGATGCAGGTACACACACACACACACACACAGGACCCGTACCAGAGAATGGTGAGGGTATAGGATGCAGGTACACACACACACACACACACACACAGGACCCGTACCAGAGAATGGTGAGGGTATAGGATGCAGGTACACACACACAGGATCCGTACCAGAGAATGGTGAGGGTATAGGATGCAGGTACACACACACACAGGACCCGTACCAGAGAATGGTGAGGGTATAGGATGCAGGTACACACACACAGGATCCGTACCAGAGAATGGTGAGGGTATAGGATGCAGGCACACACACACACACACACACACACACACACACACACACACACACAGGACCCGTACCAGAGAATGGTGAGGGTATAGGATGCAGGTACACACACAGGACCCGTACCAGAGAATGGTGAGGGTATAGGATGCAGGTACACACACAGGACCCGTACCAGAGAATGGTGAGGGTATAGGATGCAGGTACACACACACACACGATGCCTAGCAACGCATGGTGAGAGAATTTGGACATACTCACACCATGATTCTTATGATGCATTGGGGGAACCCACACACACAACCTCTACCTACACATGGTAAGTAACACAGTCTCTGTCTGTCTCTGTGTGTGTGTGTCCTGTGCTGCAGGTGTATGTGGCAACATTTGCAGTGTCTGCATATGCCTCCAGTTACCACCGGGCAGGAAGTAAACCCTTTAACCCCGTCCTGGGAGAGACCTACGAGTGTGACAGACCTGACAAGGGCTTCAGGTTCATAGCAGAACAGGTAAACAGGAACTAAACTTGTTCCTGTAGGTTATCATCACTCACATAAAATAAACCAAGAATCACTGGGCTGATTCATTTAGTGCATTCCAAATTACCCCCTATTCCCATTTAGTGCACTAAATTTAACCAGCGCCTATAGTGCTCTGGTCATAACTAGTGCACTATATAGGGATGCCATTTGAAACAGAACCGTTGCATAGGATGACTGAAGACTCATAACATTGTCGGTCACCAGTTGAACCCCCTGTCTGTCTTAGGTGAGCCATCACCCACCTGTGTCAGCGTGTCACTGTGACTCTCACAACTTCACTTTCTGGCAAGGTGAGCTTCTATGTTTTCAGTAAACATATCACCACCGTTTCCTTCTATTTGTGATTGTTAATGTGAGGGTTATCTGCTCCACTCACCTGCTACCCCTGTCTATCTCTCTGTCCCATCTCTCTCAGATGTCCAGTGGAAGAATAAGTTCTGGGGGAAATCCATGGAGATTGTTCCCATGGGAATCACTCATGTGACCCTGCCAGGGTGAGTCTCTTTGATTTGATAGAATGTGTGTGAACGTCAGAGCTGCTTTTCATATGAAATAGAGGTGTGTGTGACAGTTGTTTGTCATCCTCAGGTTTGGGGACCACTATGAGTGGAACAAGGTCACGTCCTGCATCCACAACATTCTGAGTGGCCAGCGCTGGATAGAACACTACGGAGAGATGTCAATCAAAAACACCAGCAGTGACGCCTGCCAGTGTACAGTGACCTTCGTCAAGGTGAGGAGATGGACTATACCATCCCAGTTACACGAAGGGTGTGTCCCAAAAGGCACCCTATGTCTTATACAGAGCACTACTACCCATAGGGACTCTGACCAAAAGTAGTGCACTATATAGGGAATAGGGTGTTATTTAAAACAATTCAATGTAAATTGGCCAACACGTATGAAACCCTGGGCCAGCGTTTCCTAAACTCAGTCCTGGGACCAACGGGTGCACCTTGGTTTTTGCCCTAGCACTACACAACTGCTTCAAGTGATCAGCTCATCATCAAGCTTTGATCATTTGAATCGGCTGTGTAGATTTAGGGCAAAAACCCAAACACACCCCTTAGGGTCCCCAGGACCGAGTTGGGGAAACACTTGCACTGGGTTTCCGAGGGTATTATCAGGTGTAACAGCGCCATCTGTTGGGGAACAGGAGGAATAACATCCTGGTGACCATTATCCTGGAAACTTTAAAAGTAACTAATGAGTGGTGGATGGATTCATGTATTATTTAGAATTCATCACATGATTGACAGCATTTTATTGGTTTCCGATTTGTAACATCACATTTGTATTTGTTTTTTGTCATTAGTTTAATTAGTTTATTATTCATGTTTTGCATATTTAATCCACAGGCAAAATCGTGGAGCTCAACGGTGAACAAGATAGAGGGAGTGGTTACAGACAGTGGGGGGCGTGTCATCCACTCATTCTTTGGCAAATGGCATGAAGGCGTGTACCAAGGAGACACACCCTCTGCCATCTGCATCTGGAGAGCAAGTGAGTGACTGGCTCTTTGGGCTGTCTGTCACAACTCACACACCCACATTCAAAAACAGTGGCATTCCACGTAAATATTATAGCTTATGATCTTTACCTTGAAAATAGTTTAAAATAGTAATTTTGTCATGTGTTTGTGTAGACCCCATGCCTGTGGACCAGGACCAGTACTATGGCTTCACTCAGTTTGGTGTGGAGCTGAATGAGCTTGATGCCACCCTGAAGCCCTTCCTACCCCCCACAGACACACGCTTCCGTCTCGACCAGAGGTAGGACACACCCCGGGATTCTCTCTTCCTCTCGCCGTCTTCTTCCTCCTCTCCTCTCTGTCTTCTTCCTAGCTCGTCCTAATCCAGTATTCCTTCTTTCTCATACTTCCCTGTGTTATATCACCCTTCTCATACGATCCTTTTCACTCGAGTGTCTCTCTCTCTGTGTCAGGTGTTTGGAAGAAGGGAACATTGAGGGGGCTGAGGAGCAGAAGCAGAGGATAGAGCTGCTCCAGAGAGAAAGGAGAAAAGTCTTGGAGGAGAACAACATGACGCACAAACCACGCTTCTTCAAGTACGCCTGTGTGTGTGTGTGTGTGTGTGTGTGTGTGTCTTTGTCTGATTCCAGCAGACAAGGGAGTTCATTGTTTACACGTTTAGCCACGAAGACAGAACAAGGCTAATTCTTAACTGCGCAGTATCCTTTACAACAGTGGTTCCCAACATGTTTCTCTTATCCCTGAAGTACACCATCACGTGCATTCTACCAGTAAGCCTGTGGTCTCATGAGTCTTCTCACGTACCCCGTGTGGATAGGCCAAGTACCCCTGGTTGGAAACCACTGCTCTACAATATAGAAAAGGTCTGACGGAATGGCACCTCTGTCTATATAACTTACCACATGGTCACAGGTCTGTCATGTGAATAACAATCCATTAGCCTCTGGGCTCCATTTAACAAACCTAATGCAATGGTAAATCTAATTGGCTTACAAAAACAAAATAACATGATGTAGACCTACCTTTGCTAAATACGTTAACTTGAACCCATTTGAAGTCCACGTTGTTCTAAGTCACTGCATGGCCTCAATAGCATTCACCCTGACATAGCGGCTAGGTCTACTGTAAATGACATATATGAGCATGACAATAAGCAAGATTAAATTCATTATTTACGAGGCCTAAAAAGAGAAGGAATAATTTGAATCAAATTCTAAACACAGCCTATTTAAAACAAGTTGTTATGTTCCACTTACAGGCACCATAATTTCTCCCGTGGGCATAGAATATATAAACAACGCAGACTATGGAGCATTTTACGCACATCCTAAAACGGGACCTGCATGACTAAAATAATGTGGGCCTGCCTACAATGCATATATAGAAAGGGAATGTCAGATCACTGTTCTACTCCTCTCAAACATTATATTTGAATAAAGCTTTGGTGATGAAGATGGATTTCCCAGGGGTCTCAGGGGCCAAACTCTTAGTCAACAGTCTTGTCTACTTCACAGTTGTGTTGGGATGGACAAAAAAAAGCCTTCATTGAGAGGAGGCTTTGTTTTTAACAAAATGGAATGGTGGGGGGAAACAGTTTTTTATGGTTCTAATTACAAGTATAAAGGCACCAAAATCACATTAGACTACACTTGTTGAAATGGGCAGTGTGTGTCACAGCTGGATATGCTGTATCATAACCAACTGTGTTACCATTAAAACCAGCTTTTGGTTGGTCTTAAGTATCCTATCAGCACTGCTTGAAAATAGAAACTTGGATCATGTTTTTAAGGACACACCTCAAATATTTCCACCCCTCTGAGCACAAGCGTGCTGATGTTAGACAGGTAAACTTTGCGTTAAGGGCTGGGAAATGCCGACACGACAGTTTAAATAACGAAATTGCAAACCCAACGTGTTTGACACTAGCACCGCCTTAATTCCAGCGGAACATGGTTCTCCTCAGTGTCTGACTGGTCAAAACAACACCATTAAGTTGTTCTGTGTTGTCATGAGATCTCACTGTTCTACATGAAGGTGTACTGAGGGATAGGGTTGTACACTTACAGCCAGGTTATGCAGTATGTTTGGAATATGTGTTAAGTTGTACATATATGTGACTGCTGTTTTTGTTTATTTAACAGGAAATCAAAGGATGACACGTGGCTGAGCTCTAATACATACTGGGAGCAGCGGAAGGACCCTGGGTTCAGCTCTAGAGAGGACTTCCCTGTGCTGTGGTGACCCTGTAACCCCACAGGAGTACAGATCTAGGGTCACATTATCCTTGCCCACAACAGACACAGGATTTTCCAAAAAGGGGATCTCCACCTCCACACCAAAATTGCCGTCTGCATCACCACACTTCTTTACAGCTGTGAAGCCTGGGTCACTTAGTCGCCACAACAAGCAACTCAAGCGATTCCACAGAAGATGCCTGCAGCGCATCCAGGGAATCACCTGGTGCAACCGTGTCCTGTACAGAAATACTTGTTAAGACCCACTGTGAGAGTATGGAGGCCACGGTCGCCCAACACCAACTGAGCTGGCTTGGGCATATCATTAGAATATCTTGGGAGTGCTTGCCGTGGAAGATCCTGTATGGCCAGCTATATCTTGGGAGTGCTTGCCGTGGAAGATCCTGTATGGCCAGCTATATCTTGGGAGTGCTTGCCGTGGAAGATCGTGTATGGCCAGCTATATCTTGGGAGTGCTTGCCGTGGAAGATCCTGTATGGCCAGCTATATCTTGGGAGTGCTTGCCGTGGAAGATCCCGTATGGCCAGCTATATCTTGGGAGTGCTAGCCGTGGAAGATCCCGTATGGCCAGCTATATCTTGGGAGTGCTAGCCGTGGAAGATCCCGTATGGCCAGCTATATCTTGGGAGTGCTAGCCGTGGAAGATCCCGTATGGCCAGCTATATCTTGGGAGTGCTAGCCGTGGAAGATCCCGTATGGCCAGCTATATCTTGGGAGTGCTAGCCGTGGAAGATCCCGTATGGCCAGCTATATCTTGGGAGTGCTAGCCGTGGAAGATCCCGTATGGCCAGCTATATCTTGGGAGTGCTAGCCGTGGAAGATCCCGTATGGCCAGCTATATCTTGGGAGTGCTTGCCGTGGAAGATCCCGTATGGCCAGCTATATCTTGGGAGTGCTAGCCGTGGAAGATCCCGTATGGCCAGCTATATCTTGGGAGTGCTAGCCGTGGAAGATCCTGTATGGCCAGCTATATCTTGGGAGTGCTAGCCGTGGAAGATCCTGTATGGCCAGCTATATCTTGGCCGGTGGTCTGTAGGGGGGCAGTTAAAAAACGTGGCTGAAGAAGAGCAACATCAAACCCACAGACAGAGAGGATGCTGCTGCCGACCGTTCCACCTGGAGGCAGCTCCGGAGGTTGTACAGAGGAGGGGAGGAGCTCCGGAGGTTGTACAGAGGAGGGGAGGAGCTCCGGAGGTTGTACAGAGGAGGGGAGGAGCTCCAGAGAGACAGAACCATGCCTGCCCCCGCCAACACAGACCTATGCCCCACATGCAATAAGATTTGGATCTCCGATTGGACTCTACACTCACTAAAGAATTCACCGTTAACTCAGAGGTTGAAGTCCTCATCGGATACGATGGACTACCATAAGCAAGCCCACAACAAACCTTAACCAATACAGGGGAAACTCACAACTGACCTTAGATCAGCACTCGGAGACGTCACTAGAGTCAAAGCTCTGACCCGGTGACTGGGGACTGCTGAGTGTCAGTGTGACCAAGACCAAAAATGAGCTTCCTGTGTCTGTAGGTGGAGCTAAAATAGGTCTCGATCTCTTCAACCTAATACAAAGTTTTCACTTGATTCTTTGTTTAAAAGAAAAGAAAGCATATTTAATTAAATGTTTTTGTCATGACTTTAGTCTTTCCAGGGACAGGGTTCTCTTCTTTCAATTTGATCATTTTCTCTATGTATGTTTTATACTGTCACTGTAGTTCGGATGCAGTCCAGCCACCAAAGTGCCTTTTTAATATGGAATGCTGTTCTACTCACAATAATCTGCTGTAGATGATTATGCAAATCCTCACTCACTATTGGTGAGTTGGTGCTTCTGCGCACTTATGTCATTCTTAATGTGGTCTATATAGAAGATCACTGGTGGGGTGTTGAGGTGTGCATCTCAAATGGAAACCTATTGTCTATATAGTGCTATTTATGGAATAGGGTGCACTTGATATGGAGTAGGGTGTCATGTGGGATACAGTCAAGGGTTGTAAACTAGGGGGATTTAACTTGTTCTTAATGTCAAGCACTCTACTGTAAGAGTATGATTATGTCCAATCACAATCCAGATTGTTTTAATACTCCTCAACCATTGGCTGACAGTATGTATGAGAAGGCCTTCTGGAACTTCATAACACTGCGTGTTAAAGCCTGTATGTTGCCCGTTTATGATCAGTCATTACTGTAAAATAAGACGTATACTGTATATCAGTAAAGAATAGGGCCGTACTATCTATGAAGATGAATAATAAACAGTGAGACTGTTATACTATATGTATGTGTGTGTGTTTTGGATTGCAGAGGCTGGTGGGAGGAGCTAAAGGAACTGAGTCAAACCTCTTTTCCATATGTTTGTATTTGAGACCGTTCTATTGATTCCATTTCAGCCATTACAATGATCCTCCTACAGCTCCTCCCACCAGCCGCCTCTGATTGGGTGTTCTAGGGGGGGGCGAGGCGACCAAAAGGTTTGGGTGCATTCCAGCAGCTCATCTTTGATGGTCACCGCCTTCCAAAGTGTGTTCCATTATAGGGCTAAACCATGTGATCAAAAGTCATGAAGTTTTGACTTCAGTTGACTGCAAGTTTCTGCAGTTGCTCTTCAAGTTAATCAGCCAGCACCTGCATTGTGGGAGTCTGTATTGCCAACCAATCATTAGGGTGTATTTGTTTGACCCACGAGAACGTGACCAAAGACCTGACTGAAACCAGAACTAACTTTGCCTTGATTCATGTATACAGTAGATATGTACAAATGTGATATTTGAGGCTCTCACCAGTTGATAGTATAATGTTCGTTCTTTTCTTTCTTTTTTTAAAACATTTCAATTGACAAATTCAAGGTTAACTTTTTTTCTCCATTTTGCCAATATTGCATTGATGCATCCTTGACTAGCCTACTAATAATGAGGGGTCGCGAGTTCTCATGGGAAAATCAGTTTGAATGGTCGTCCAAAACGGAATTCCAAGTCAGGAACTCAAGCTTCTTTCTAGAGGTCTTTCTATGATCACTGATGTCATGATTTTGACCAGTTTTTTTTTTTCAAGTTCCCAGTTGTCTTGAAAGCACCATGAGGTACACCACATGAGCAAAAGTATGGTGCAGCATGATTATCACTCCAGAGAATGCTTTTTTCACTGGTCCAGAGTCCAATGGAGGCGAGCTTTACCCCACTTCAGCCAACGCTTTGCATTGCGTGAGGTGATCTTAGACATGTGTGCGGCTGCTCGGCCATGGAAAACAATTTAATGAAGCTCCCAACTAACAGTTACTGTGCTGAAGTTGATTCCAGAAGCAGTTTGGAACTCAAGTGTTGCAACTGAGGACAGATGATTTTTATGTGCTTCAGCACTTGGCGGGCCCGTTCTCTGTGCGTGTGTGGCCTGCCACTTAGCGGCTGAGCCGTTGTTGCTCCTAGATGTTACCACTTCACAATAATAGCACTTACAGTTGACCAGGGCAGAAATCTGACTTGTTGGAAAGGTGGCATCCTAGGACGGTGCCGTATTGAAAGTCATTGAGCTCTTCAGTAAGGCAATTCTACTGAAAATGTTTGTCTATGGAAATTGCATGGCTGTGCTAGATTTTATACACCTGTTACCAGGTGTGGCTGAAATAGCTGAATCCACTCATTTGAAGTGGTTTCCACATACTTTTGTGTATATACAGTGCCTTCAGAATGTATTTAGTACCTTCAGTACCAAGACTCTTCCTAGAGCTGGCAAAACTGAGCAATCGGGGGAGAAGGGCCTTGGTCAGGGAGGTGACCAAGAACCTGATTGTAGCTCTGCCAGAGTGACAAAGTTCCTCTGTGGAGATGGGAGAATCCAATCAGACTTTTATAGTAAAGTGACCAGACCACTCCTCAGTAAAACGCACATGACAGCCCACTTGGACCAGAGAAACAAGATTCTCTGTTCTGATGAAACCAAGATTGAACTCCTTGGCCTGAATGCCAAGTGTCATGTCTAGAGGAAACCTGGCACCATCCCCACGGTGAAGCATGGTGGTGGCAGCATCATGCTTCACCATCCCCACGGTGAAGCATGGTGGTGGCAGCATCATGCTGTGGGGATATTTCTCAGCGGCAGGGACTGGGATACTAGTCAGGATTGAGTGAAAGATGAACGAAGCAAAGTACTGAGAGATCCTTGATGAAAGTCTGAGGTCCTGAGTGCAGGTTGAGTCTAAGGTTCATCTTCCAACAGGACAATGACCCTAAGCACACAGCCAAGACACCGCAGGAGTGGCTTTGGAACAAGTCTCTGAATGTCCTTGAGTGGCCCAGATGTGAACCAGATCTAATGTCTCTGGAGAGACCTGAAAATAGCTGTGCAGTGACGCTCCCAATCCAACCTGACAGAGCTTGAGAGGATCTGCAGAGAAGAATGGGAGAAACTCCCCAAATACAGGTGTACCAAGCTTGTAGCATCATAGAAGACTCGGTTGTAATCACTGCTTCTACAAAGTACTGAGTAAAGGGTCTGGATACTTGTGCTTTTTATATTTTAATAAATTAGCAAAAAGGTCAACCTGTTTTTGCTTTGTCATCATGGGGTATTGGGTGGGTGGGATTATATTTTAGAATAAGGCTCTAACAAAACAATGTAGAAAGTCCAGGGGTCTGAATACCCTCTGAAAGCCCTGTATAGTGTATGTTAAGGACTGTCAAAGATGTTAAGAAAATAAATATTGGTAGAAAATGATAACGTGAAATAAATGGTCTACACCAATACCCACGTGCACCTGATAATAAACAAAGCAATGAGCGCTCTAAACAGCTGACTGCAAACAATGATAAAGGAAGAAAGACTTATCAAGGGAGCATGGCAAACAATGATAAAGGAAGAAAGACTTATCAAGGGAGCATGGTAAATAATGATAAAGGAAGAAAGACTTATCGAGGGAGCATGGTAAACAATGATAAGGGAATAAAGACTTATCAAGGGAGCATGGTAAACAATGATAAGGGAATAAAGACTTATCAAGGGAGCATGGTAAACAATGATAAGGGAATAAAGACTTATCAAGGGAGCATGGTAAACAATGATAAAGGAATAAAGACTTATCAAGGGAGCATGGTAAACAATGATAAAGGAATAAAGACTTATCAAGGGAGCATGGTAAACAATGATAAGGGAATAAAGACTTATCAAGGGAGCATGGTAAACAATGATAAAGGAATAAAGACTTATCAAGGGAGCATGGTAAACAATGATAAAGGAAGAAAGACTTATCAAGGGAGCATGGCAAACAATGATAAGGGAATAAAGACTTATCAAGGGAGCATGGTAAACAATGATAAAGGAAGAAAGACTTATCAAGGGAGCATGGCAAACAATGATAAGGGAATAAAGACTTATCAAGGGAGCATGGTAAACAATGATAAAGGAATAAAGACTTATCAAGGGAGCATGGTAAACAATGATAAGGGAATAAAGACTTATCAAGGGAGCATGGTAAACAATGATAAAGGAATAAAGAGTTATCAAGGGAGCATGGTAAACAATGATAAAGGAAGAAAGACTTATCAAGGGAGCATGGCAAACAATGATAAAGGAAGAAAGACTTATCAAGGGAGCATGGTAAACAATGATAAAGGAAGAAAGACTTATCAAGGGAGCATGGTAAACAATGATAAAGGAAGAAAGACTTATCAAGGGAGCATGGTAAACAATGATAAAGGAAGAAAGACTTATCAAGGGAGCATGGCAAACAATGATAAAGGAAGAAAGACTTATCAAGGGAGCATGGCAAACAATGATAAAGGAATAAAGACTTATCAAGGGAGCATGGTAAACAATGATAAAGGAATAAAGACTTATCAAGGGAGCATGGCAAACAATGTGAAAATGAGCAAGTTGCCTACAAAGGAAAATCAACATGTTTAAAGGAGTGCAGTTGAGGCCTAAATTCAGAACTACTGAGTGGACAGGTAGAGAGGTGTGGGTGTTTAGTTTGGAAGCTTTTATTTCAATATTTATCACTGTAAAACATGTACCACTACATTTTTAACAAATAGGAGAAGGGTTAAATTAGCATTATTTAGAGAACCCCAAAGTTGGACCTTTTTTTGCCTTTAGGGGAGCTAATGTTTCATTCAGGGGAGCTGAACCCCTCCCCTCCCCCGAGTAATTCACACCCTGATTTTTATGACACTTTTATTGTCGGTGTTATGACACGGTGTTGTAAAAATTGTCCTTCACTCTCTTTGTTTCTTGCGTGTGTGTGTGTGTGTGTGTGTGTGTGTGTTACAGCAATCAGGAACCTTGTTTTACCTTCTTTGTGTTAATCATTAGCAGCTGAAGACTGCTGTTGAAAGAGCAGTTGGGATGATGAATACAGAATGATAATGAGACTTGACTCCTTCCTCATATTGTAAGTCAAACGACAAAGTAGCAGTTCTGTTTGGGTTCCGATTATGTAATGGACAAGTCCTGATTTCAAAAACACTGTGTGGAATTCAGTTTGTTTGACTCACACACACACACACACACTGCTCATGTGATGTCAATTACCACGGTATACACTTTGGGGGCGTGGTGGAAGCAGAAGCCCAAAGTCTGTCCTTTCAAAAGTGCAGAAGTAGGACCAACCCACTTTGTCTGACTGACAACTCTCTGCTCCAATCGATACCGTAACAATGTTTGGATAGCCTATCGTATCGTTGTTGGTGTGTAGCGGCACTCATTTCATCAGAATGTAAAATAGAAAATCCAAGTAGCGGGGTAACTATCAATGGGTGGTCAACTGTTTGTCTACTACTGTATAACAGTTTCAAGTTATATGAACAGGGCATTTGAATAGTTTGAAACTTTCTTGCGCTGCTGTGCCTCAGGTGACTTGCCAGAACCGACATTCAAAAAGTGACAGGCAACCGGACCGGTGGTGTTTGGAGACGCTGTACTCGATCCCTGTTTAATAAATCCAGACTCTACAACAAGGTAGGTTATGAACAGGTGTTTTTTTCGGCGTTGAATATACTTTATTTTTTCATCAAATCGAATTTTATTTGTTACATGCGCCGAGTACAACCTTAACATGAAATGCTTAATTATACAAGACAAGAACATTACATAACGAGGCTATATACGGGGGTACTGGTACTGAGCCAATGTGCGAAAGGTATAGCAGAGGTAAATTATAGTGTTTCTGTTTTCCATACTTCTCTTCCCACATACAAACCTCACATTTTATTTCATAATATGGTGTATTGGATCTCCTCCCTCTCTGTTTTCTCCCTCTCTCTCAACCCTCTCCTCCCTCTCTGTTTTCTCCCTCTCTCTCCACCCTCTCCTCCCTCTCTGTTTTCTCCCTCTCTCTCAACCCTCTCCTCCCTCTCTGTTTTCTCCCTCTCTCTCAACCCTCTCCTCCCTCTCTGTTTTCTCCCTCTCTCAACCCTCTCCTCCCTCTCTGTTTTCTCCCTCTCTCTCCACCCTCTCCTCCCTCTCTGTTTTCTCCCTCTCTCTCCACCCTCTCCTCCCTCTCTGTTTTCTCCCTCTCTCTCAACCCTCTCCTCCCTCTCTGTTTTCTCCCTCTCTCTCCACCCTCTCCTCCCTCTCTGTTTTCTCCCTCTCTCTCAACCCTCTCCTCCCTCTCTGTTTTCTCCTCTCTCTCAACCCTCTCCTCCCTCTCTGTTTTCTCCCTCTCTCTCAACCCTCTCCTCCCTCTCTGTTTTCTCCTCTCTCTCAACCCTCTCCTCCCTCTCTGTTTTCTCCCTCTCTCTCAACCCTCTCCTCCCCTCTCTGTTTTCTCCCTCTCTCTCAACCCTCTCCTCCCTCTCTGTTTTCTCCCTCTCTCTCAACCCTCTCCTCCCTCTCTGTTTTCTCCCTCTCTCTCAACCCTCTCCTCCCTCTCTGTTTTCTCCCTCTCTCTCAACCCTCTCCTCCCTCTCTGTTTTCTCCCTCTCTCTCCACCCTCTCCTCCCTCTCTCTCAACCCTCTCCTCCCTCTCTCTCAACCCTCTCCTCCCTCTCTCTCAACCCTCTCCTCCCTCTCTCTCAACCCTCTCCTCCCTCTCTCTCAACCCTCTCCTCCCTCTCTGTTTTCTCCCTCTCTCTCCACCCTCTCCTCCCTCTCTGTTTTCTCCCTCTCTCTCCACCGCTCTTCCGCTAGATTGCTTTAAACTTGTTTTCTGAGCTGCTATAATGTGAGGGGTGGCGTTAGGGGGTAAATGGTGTTATGATAACACAGCATAGGGGCCTTCCCTCTTGTCCAATGAGTGAGTCTGTTAGAACACACTTGCGGTGTTGGGTGCACCTCCTACACATATGAAGGGGAATTTGAAGGTGAAATGAGGAGAAATACGGTATGACATTTGGAGATCACTAAAGAACACAACAGTAGTCAAATCTATGTATGATTCATGTTGGTAGGAAATAGGGGCGCAAGTTGGAGACATACAGACGCCTCACAAGTCCTCAACTGTCAGATTCATTAAATAGTACCCACAAAACACCAGTCTCAACGTCAATAGTGAAGAGGTGACTCCGGGATGCTGGCCTTCTAGGCAGAGTTCCTCTGTCCAGTGTCTGTGTCCATTTTAATCTTTTATTTTTATTGGCCAGGATGAGAAGACTTTTTCTTTGCAACTCTGCCTCTTGACGTTGAGACTGGTGTTTTGCGGGTACTATATAATGAAGCTGCCATTTGAGGACTTGTGAGGCGTCTGTTTCTCAAACTAGACACTCTAATGTACTTGTCCTCTTGCTCAGTTGTGCACCGGGGCCTCCCACTCTTTATATTCTGGTTAGAGACAGTTTGCGCTGTTCTGTGAAGGGAGTAGTACACAGCTCTGTACAAAATCTTCAGTTTCTAAGTGCTTCCTTTATTTTGGCAGTTACCTTTATGTATAATGTTAATGGTGTTTATTGATGTGCATATAGATATCTATAATGCTGTTGTTTTATTGATTGTGTGTGTGTGTGTGTATAGATATGTATAGTGTAATTGTTTTTTAATGATGTGTGTGTGTGTGTGTGTGTGTGTGTGCGTGTGTGTGTGTGTGTGTGTATACAGTGGGGCAAAAAAAGTATTTAGTCAGCCACCAATTGTGCAAGTTCTCCCACTTAAAAAGACGAGAGAGGCCTGTAATTTTCATCATAGGTAAACTTCAACTATGACAGACAAAATGAGAAAAACAAAAATCCATAAAATCACATTGTAGGATTTCTTAATGAATTTATTTGCAAATTATGGTGGAAAATAAGTATTTGGTCAATAACAAAAGTTTATCTCAATACTTTGTTATATACCCTTTGTTGGCAAGTCTTCACAAGGTTTTCACACACTGTTGCTGGTATTTTGGCCCATTCCTCCATGCAGATCTCCTAGAGCAGTGATGTTTTGGGGCTGTTGCTGGGCAACACGGACTTTCAACTCCCTCCAAAGATTTTCTATGGGGTTGAGATCTGCAGACTGGCTAGGCCACTCCAGGACCTTGAAATGCTTCTTACGAATCCACTCCTTCGTTGCCCGGGCGGTGTGTTTGGGATCATTGTCACGCTGAAAGACCCAGCCACGTTTAATCTTCAATGCCCTTGCTGATGGAAGGAGGTTTTCACTCAAAATCTGACGATACATGGCCCCATTCATTCTTTCCTTTACACGGATCAGTCGTCCTGGTCCCTTTGCAGAAAAACAGCCCCAAAGCATGATGTTTCCACTCCCATACTTCACAGTAGGTATGGTGTTCTTTGGATGCAACTCAGCATTCTTTGTCCTCCAAACACGACGAGTTGAGTTTTTACCAAACGTCTGGCACTGCAGGATTTGAGTTCCTGGCGGCGTAGTGTGTTACTGATGGTAGGCTTTGTTACTTTGGTCCCAGTTCTCTGCAGGTCATTCATTAGGTCCCCCCGTGTGGTTCTGGGATTTTTGCTCACTGTTCTTGTGATCATTTTGACCCCACGGGGTGAGATCTTGCATGGAGCCCCAGATCGAGGGAGATTATCAGTGGTCTTGTATGTCTTCCATTTCCTAATAATTGCTCCCACAGTTGATTTCTTCAAACCAAGCTGCTTACCTATTGCAGATTCAGTCTTCCCAGCCTGGTGCAGGTCTACAATTTTGTTTCTGGTGTCCTTTGTCAGCTCTTTGGTCTTGGCCATAGTGGGGTTTGGAGTGTTTGAGGTTGTGGACAGGTGTCTTTTATACTGATAACAAGTTCAAACAGGTGCCATTAATACAGGTAACGAGTGGAGGACAGAGGAGCCTCTTAAAGAAGAAGTTACAGGTCTGTGAGAGCCAGAAATGTTGCTTGTTTGGAGGTGACCAAAAACTTATTTTCCACCATGATTTGCAAATACATTCATTAAAAATCCTACAATGTGATTTTCTGGATTTTTTCCCCCTCGTTTTGTCTGTCATAGTTGAAGTGTACCTATGATGAAAATTACAGGCCTCTCTCATATTTTTAAGTGGGAGAACTTGCACAATTGGTGGCTGACAATACTTTTTTGCCCCACTGTATATACTGTTGATATGTATAGTGTAATTGTTGTTTATTGATGTGTTCATGCAGGGTTCATCTGCAAAAGAGACACTGGCCTCAGCATGACTTCCTGCTTAAATAGAGGATCAATAAAATGTACCCATTCATTTCTATTTGGCACAAAATAATCTGAAACACAACCAAAATGAACTGCAAATACATCCAACAAGTTTGTAGAGTCACAAGCGTGCTAGCAATATGGGACCAAATAAAACACTTTTGACTATTTTATTGACACCACCCTTGATCAGTCACTGGCTTTATCAATAAGTGCATCGAGGACGTCGTCCCCACGGTAACTGTACGTACATACCAGAACCATTCGCACTGAGCTAAAGGGTAGAGCTGCTGCTTTCAAGGAGTGGGACTCTAACCCGGAAGCTTATAAGAAATCCTGCTATGCCCTCTGGCGAACCATCAAACAGGCAAAGCATCAATACAGGACTAAGATCAAATCATACTACACCGGCTCCGTGGCAGGGCTTGCAAACCATAACAGACTACAAAGGGAAGCACAGCCGAGAGCTGCCCAGTGACACGAGCCTACCAGACGTGCTAAATAACTTCTATGCTCGCTTCGAGGCAAGTAACACTGAAACATGTATGAGAGCATCAGCTGTTCCAGATGACTGTGTGATCACGCTCTCCACAGCTGATGTGAGTAAGACCTTTAAACAGGTCAACATTCACAAGGCTGCGGGGCCAGATGGATTACCAGAACGTGTACTCAAGCATGAGCTGACCAACTGGCAAGTGTCTTCACTGACATTTTCAACATCTCCATGTCTGAGTCTGTAATAGCAACATGTTTTAAGCAGACCACCATAGTGCCTGTGCCCAAGAACACAAAGGTAACCTGCCTAAATGATTACCGACCAATAGCACTCACATCTGTAGCCATGAAATGCTTTGAAAGGCTGGTCATAGCTCACATCAACACCATTATCCTAAAACCCTAGACCCACTCCAATTTGCATACTGCACCAACAGAACCACAGATGATGCAATCTCTATTGCACTCCACGCTGCCCTTTCCTACCTGGACAAAAGTAACACCTATGTGAGAATGCTAATCAAAGCTCATCACTAAGCTAAGGACCCTGGGACTAAACACCTCCCTTTGCAACCGGATCCTGGACTTCCTGAAGGGCGCCCCCCAGGTGGTAAGGGTAGGTAACAACACATCCGCCACACTGATCCTCAACACGGGGGCCCCTCAAGGGTGTGTGCTCAGTCCCCTCCTGTACTCCCTGTTCACTCATGACTGAATGCCCAGGCACGACTCAAACACCATCATTATGTTTGCTGATTTACATTTACATTTAAGTCATTTAGCAGACGCTCTTATCCAGAGCGACTTACAAATTGGTGCATTCACCTTATGACATCCAGTGGAACAGTAGTGCATCTAAATCTTTTAAGGGGGGTGAGAGGGATTACTTTATCCTATCCTAGGTATTCCTTAAAGAGGTGGGGTTTCAGGTGTCTCCGGAAGGTGGTGATTGACTCCGCTGTCCTGGCGTCGTGAGGGAGTTTGTTCCACCATTGGGGGGCCAGAGCAGCGAACAGTTTTGACTGGGCTGAGCGGGAACTGTACTTCCTCAGTGGTAGGGAGGCGAGCAGGCCAGAGGTGGATGAACGCAGTGCCCTTGTTTGGGTGTAGGGCCTGATCAGAGCCTGGAGGTACTGAGGTGCCGTTCCCCTCACAGCTCCGTAGGCAAGCACCATGGTCTTGTAGCGGATGCGAGCTTCAACTGGAAGCCAGTGGAGAGAGCGGAGGAGCGGGGTGACGTGAGAGAACTTGGGAAGGTTGAACACCAGACGGGCTGCGGCGTTCTGGATGAGTTGTAGGGGTTTAATGGCACAGGCAGGGAGCCCAGCCAACAGCGAGTTGCAGTAATCCAGACGGGAGATGACAAGTGCCTGGAATAGGACCTGCGCCGCTTCCTGTGTGAGGCAGGGTCGTACTCTGCGGATGTTGTAGAGCATGAACCTACAGGAACGGGCCACCGCCTTGATGTTAGTTGAGAACGACAGGGTGTTGTCCAGGATCACGCCAAGGTACTTAGCGCTCTGGGAGGAGGACACAATGGAGTTGTCAACCGTGATGGCGAGATCATGGAACGGGCAGTCCTTCCCCGGGAGGAAGAGCAGCTCCGTCTTGCCGAGGTTCAGCTTGAGGTGGTGATCCGTCATCCACACTGATATGTCTGCCAGACATGCAGAGATGCGATTCGCCACCTGGTCATCAGAAGGGGGAAAGGAGAAGATTAATTGTGTGTCGTCTGCATAGCAATGATAGGAGAGACCATGTGAGGTTATGACAGAGCCAAGTGACTTGGTGTATAGCGAGAATAGGAGAGGGCCTAGAACAGAGCCCTGGGGGACACCAGTGGTGAGAGCACGTGGTGTGGAGACGGATTCTCGCCACGCCACCTGGTAGGAGCGACCTGTCAGGTAGGACGCAATCCAAGTGTGGGCCGCGCCGGAGATGCCCAACTCGGAGAGGGTGGAGAGGAGGATCTGATGGTTCACAGTATCGAAGGCAGCCGATAGGTCTAGATGACTGATGACACAACAGATGACACAACAGTGGTATCCCTGATCACAGACAACGATGAGAGCCTATAGGGAGGAGGTCAGAGATCTGACCGTGTGGTACAAGGACAACAACCACTCCCTCAACGTGATCAAGACAAAGGAGATGATTGTGGACTACAGGAAAAAAGGAGGACCGAGCATGCTCCTATTCTCATCGACGGGGCTATAGTGGAGCAGCATGAGAGCTTCAAGTTCCTTGATGTCCACATCACCAACAAACTAACATGCTCCAAGCACACCAAGACAGTCGTGAAGTGGGCACAACAAAACCTATTCCCCCTCAGGAGACTGAAAAGATTTGACATGGGTCCTCAGATCCTCAAGGTTTTACAGCTGCACCATCGAGAGCATCCTGGCGGGTTGCATCACCACCTGGTATTACAACTGCTCGGCCTCCGACCGCAAGACACTACAGAGGATAGTGCGTAGGGCCCAGTCCATTACTGGGGCCAAGCTCCCTGCCATCCAGGACCTCTATACCAGGTGGTGTCAGTGGAAGGCCCTAAAAATGGTCAAAGACTCCAGCCACCCTAGTCATAGACTGTTCTCTCTGCTGCCGCATGGCAAGTGGTACCAGAGCGGCAAGTATAGATCCAAGAGGCTTCTAAACAGCTTCTACCCCCAAGCCATAAGACTCCTGAACAGCTAATCAAATGACTACCCAGACTATTTGCATTGCCACCCCCCCCCCCCCCTTCTAAGCTGCTGCTACTCTGTTATTATCTATGCATAGTCACTTTAATAACTTTACCTACATGTACATATTACCTCAATTACCTTGACACCGGTGCCCCCGCACATTGACTCTGAACCGGTACCCCCTGTATATAGCCTTCACATTGACTCTGAACCGGTACCCCCTGTATATAGCCTCCACATTGACTCTGTACCGGTACCCCCTGTATATAGCCTCCACATGGACTCTGTACCGGTACCCCCTGTATATAGCCTCCACATTGACTCTGTACCGGTACCCCCTGTATATAGCCTCCACATTGACTCTGAACCGGTACCCCCTGTATATAGCCTCCACATTGACTCTGTACCGGTACCCCCTGTATATAGCCTCCACATTGACTCTGAACCGGTACCCCCTGTATATAGCCTCCACATTGACTCTGTACCGGTACCCCCTGTATAAAGCCCCGCTATTGTTATTTACTGCTGCTCTTTAATTATTTGTTATTCTTATCTCTAACTTTTTTTGTTGGTATTTTCTTAAAACTGTATTGTTGGTTAAGTGCTTGTAAGTAAGCATTTCACTGTTGTATTCGGCACATATGACAAATACAATTTGATTTCATTTGATAAAGATTACCAATAATGACTGTATAAAATAAATAATTCAAATAATGAGCAATATTGTATGCTCCAAAAAATTGCTAAATTATATTATTTTATACTAATACAATTGCTCAAAGAACGTTTTTGTTTAACACATAATAATAACAATTTTCAAAAAGGTAGTCAAAATTGTTGACATAGTTGCCATAGGCAACTTCATCTTACTTTAGTGTTTGAGGTGTTTGTGTGTAACTGTGTCTCCACCTTCCTACAGGTGTTGGCCCTGTCCCCCCCCCACAACAAGTGATGTTTGCCAAGGCAACCGCAAACTTTGTCCGTCAGATTGACCCGGATGGAACTCTGATATCTGTCTCCCGCCTTAACGACTCAGACAAATTGGTTCCCATGGCACTGGTCGTCAAGCGCAACCGTTTCTGGTTCTGGCAACAGCCCAAGTACCAGCCCTCTGGCTTCACACTCAGTCACCTGTTGTTAGGAGACAAAGAGCTCACTCCAGGTACAGTAGAGCCATGGTTACTCCTCATAAACACCTCACATTTCATATTTTGCCCATACACAGCTGTCTGAAACATATCTGGCCGTTTCATACCTTACACATCTGACTTACACATCTGGTCCCGTCTCTACTCTTCCTACGCTCTTGTCTCTGTGCTTGATCTCTCAGACGTGTCTGAGTCAGACTTCCTGTCCTATGAGGGGAGGTTTGGAGACAACCTGAGTGGGAAGCTGGATGCCAAGGCTGGGAACGTCAGTGTCAACTTGGAGGGGGGGGGCTCCTCCAAGCTCCAATCATCATTCAGCAAGCTGAAGAAGCAGGATGTTGATGTACAGAAGCTACTGCTAGCCTCCAATGACAGGTGGAGTGTTGTAACAATGTGCAAATAGTTTAAGTACAAAAGGGAAATAAATATGGGTTGTATTTACAATGGTGTTTGTTCTTCACTGGTTAACCTTTTCTTGTGGCAACAGGTCACAAATCTTGCTGCTGTGATGGCACACTGGTATTTCATCCAATAGTAATGGGAGTTTATCAAAAATCTCTGTCTCTCTCTCTCCCCCTGTCTCGATCTCTCTCCCTCTTTCTTTCTCTCAATTCAAAGGGCTTTATTGGCATGGGAAACATATTTACGTTGCCAAAGCAAGTGAAATAGATTATAAACAAAAGTGAAATAAACAATCAAAAATTCAGTTAACATTACACTCACAAAAGTTTCAAAGGAATATAGTCATTTCATATGTAATACTATGGCTATGTACAGGGTTATAACGATGTGCAAATAGTTTGTGTGTCTCTCTCTCTCTATCTCTGTTTGTGTTTCCTTCCTCACACCAGACCCAGTCTCTCCAGTTGTCTTCATGTACATCCCTCTCAACCTCTTTAACCTCCCTCTCTCTGTGTGTGTAGGGTAGTGGACATGCAGCATGGTCTAGTGCAGCAGTGTCAGAAGCATACGGAGGTGTTTGCTGTGTTGAAGGAGAGGGTCCTAACCACCACCCCCTGCTCCATCTCAGAACAGGTCCAGGAACAGGGCACCTGCCAGAGGGTTCTGGGACTACTGGGCAACCTGGGGACACATGCTGTACAGGTGGGTTATTATACGTGTCTATCAGATGTGTGTTCTTACATATTATTACATGTTATTAAATGTGTGTATACACTACCATTCAAAAGTTTGGGATCACTTAGAAATGTCCTTGTTTCTTTTTTTTTGTCCATTAAAATAACATAAAATCGATCAGAAATACAGTGTAGACATTGTTAATGTTATAAATGATTATTGTAGCTGGAAACGGCTGATTTTTAGGCCTACAGAGGCCCATTATCAGCAACCATCACTCCTGTGTTCCAATGGCACGTTGTTAACTAATCCAAGTTTATCATTTTAAAGGCTAATTGATCATTAGAAAAACCCTTTTGCAATTATGTTAGCATAGCTGAAAACTGTTGTTATGCTTAAAGAAGCAATAAAACTGGCCTTTTTAGACTAGTTGAGTATCTGGAGCATCAGCATTTGTGGGTTCGATTACAGCCTCAAAATGTCCAGAAACAAAGACCTTTCTTCTGAAAGTCGTCAGGTGTGTTTGCAGGAGAATGGCAGTATAGAGATGGACAGTAACGTTTCCTTGGAGATTCCCCCTCTCACTGTCATCGCCTACAGCCTCATAGAGTTAGAGGTCAGGAAAGACGGACACTATGGTGAGTGTGTGTCTGTGTGTAGTTGTATTATGAAAGGCTGTGTGTGATGTGTGTGACCTACTGCTATAGGTACTATTACATTGCGGTTCTACATGGTGAATGAATAATTGTCTTTCATTCTCTCGCTCTTTCTCTCTCTGTATTGTCAGAGCTGTGTCTCCAGCATGGTACTCTGGGAGGATTCGAGGCAGACTCTGGGAGGACCTCGCCGTCCCAGGATTCCTTTGATGCCCTGTGTGTAGTGGACGGGCTGGAGTGGACGGAGAAGGAGATTCCTGAAGGAGCACCACTCGGCACACTGCAGAAAAGTATGCATTTCTTTATCCATCCAGCCACTCATAAATTCATTGCTGATCCAGGTCAGTTGATAATTGAGTTCCCTTTTATTGTTGACGTTGAGATATACAGCAGTTGATTTGACCAACATGTGATATTGTGTCAATATATAAAACAGGAAGTGAAATCTGTTGACAGCTATTCCACAAAATAAATTGAGAATTGTCTTCTTCTTTTCATCAAATAAATGATACTGAGAGAGGAAGTGCAGTGCTGAGTTTGTAACTTTGGATAAAATATTTAATGTAACAATTGTGATTTACGTTGTGATTTTTCACACAGAAACAGACTGAGAGGAATTTCTCTCTTAGCATTATTTAGTGGTCTGGTCGTTCTGTCATCAGTGATGTGTCATCAGAAAAGTGAGCCTAAGAGTCAAGCTCTGATTGGTTATTTATCTCTCTCTCCCCTACAGACTTGCAGGGGTTGGACTTGGAGGTCTATGCAGGTCAGTTAGCGGTTCTCCCAGAGTCGACCCGGTTAGCTCTGTTCCAAAGACTCCTGGAGGTTCTAGTGGACAGAACCACACTCTCGGTTCTGGAACACATGGTAAGTGTCACAGGGCCCAGGGCCAAATGTAGTGCATTATAAAGGCATAAGGGGGCCATTTCGAATGCAGCCCTTGTCTGATGGCATTGTTTGGTGGAGTTTTTAGACCAGGCACAGTCATATCTGACACAGTATGATTTGGCAATGATTCTCTCTCTCTCTTAGTTGGAGGGGTTGTGCAGAGGTGAGGAACCTGACCCTGCAGAGGTAAATCAATTAGCTGTGACTCAAAACAAATCTGTTTTCGCCCTATTGGACCTGGTCCAGAAAGGCCCAACCAATGAGATACAGGCTGACAGAGCCTCCGCCTCCCCTCACCTGACCGCCACTCATCTGCTGGTCAGCGCCTTGGAGGGTGAGTGTATGTGTGAGTGAGAGTGAGAGTGTGTTGCATTCTCTAACCCCTGTGTGTTGCATTTCTGTAGCGTTGCCTGAAGCTGCCCTGACTCTGCTGGGAGAATCTAGCCCTGATGTCCTGGAAGCGCTCAACACTCTGGTCAGTATGATTTTATTCACTATATGATTCACTAGTCACTTTAAACGACTCACCATTCAATACTGAAGCCCTCAACCCTCTGGTCAGTGTGATTCAAATCACTTTATGATTCATGAGTGACTTTATACAACTCACAATTCACTATTCCTGATTCACAAATAAGGCTTTGATATGAATACTCTGGGCAAAACATGGACAGAAATAATGAATCAGACACTAGTCATTATCTATTCCACTGTAGACCCTGTAACTCTTACCAACCTGCGTTGTCTGTCCAACAGGTGACCAAGCTAAAGGTAAACAGTCAGTCCCTCCCCCTTGAGTCGCTGCCCCTCCCCCTACAGGATGAGGGGGCATTCCATTGGGCAGAGCAGCTCCTCTTCTCCTCCAAAGTGACGCTGCGGAGAGAGACTGACAGGCTGTGGGCGGAGACAGGAAGACAGCCAGGAGTGTTTCCATTGGTCATGTGCATCGCTGTGCAGGGACTGACATCTCTGTATGCTGGGAAAGGGTAGAATGCATAGATGGATGGATGGGTATGTTTCAAATGTATTACGTTTTATAAATTCCAGTGCATCGCTTGTGTGTTTGCCCTATATACAGTCGTGGCCACAAGTTTTGAGAATGACACAAATATTAATTTCCACAAAATTTGACTTTTTTTGATATTTGATATTTTTGTCAGATGTGACTATGGAATACTGAAGTATAATTACAAGCATTTCATAAGTGTCAAAGGCTTTTATTGACAATTACATGAAGTTGATGCAAAGAGTCAATATTTGCAGTGTTGACCCTTCTTTTTCAAGACCTCTGCAATCCGCCCTGGCATGCTGTCAATTAACTTCTGGGCCACATCCTGACTGATGGCAGCCCATTCTTGCATAATCAATGCTTGGAGTTTGTCAGAATTTGTGGGTTTTTGTTTGACCACCTGCATCTTGAGGATTGACCACAAGTTCTCAATGGGATTAAGGTCTGGGGAGTTTCCTGGCCATGGACCCAAAATATTGATGTTTTGTTCCCTGAGCCACCTAGTTATCACTTTTGCCTTATGACAAGGTGCTCCATCATGCTGGGAAATGCATTGTTCATCACCAAACTGTTCCTGGATGGTTGGGAGAAGTTGCTCACGGAGGATGTGTTGGTACCATTCTTTATTAATGTCTGTGTTCTTCGGCAAAATTGTGAGTGAGCCCACTCCCTTGGCTGAGAAGCAACCCCACACTTGAATGGCCTCAGGATGCTGGACTGATGGTAGCGCTCACCTTGTCTTCTCCGGACAAGCTTTTATCCGGATGCCCCAAACAATCGGAAAGGGGATTCATCAGAGAGAATGACTTTACCCCAGTCCTCAGCAGTCCAATCCCTGTACCTAATATCAGTCTGTCCGTGATGTTTTTCCTGGAGAGAAGTGGCTTCTTTGCTGCCCTTCTTGACACCAGGCCATCCTCCAAAAGTCTTTGCCTCACTGTGCGTGCAGATAAACTCACACCTGCCTGCTGCCATTCCTGAGCAAGCTCTGTACTGGTGGTACCCTGATCCCACAGCTGAATCAACTTTAGGAGACGGTCCTGGTGCTTGCTGGACTTTCTTGGGCTCCCTGAAGCCTTCTTCACAACAATTGAACCGCTCTCCTTGAAGTTCTTGATGATCCAATAAATGGTTGATTTAGGTGCAATCTTACTGGCAGCAATATCCTTGATGCCCTTTTTGTGCAAAGCAATGATGACGACACGTGTTTCCTTGCAGGTAACCATGATTGACAGAGGAAGAACAATGATTCCAAGCACCACCCTCCTTTTGAAGCTTCCAGTCTGTTATTCAAACTCAATCAGCATGACAGGGTGATCTCCAGCCTTGTGCTTGTAAACACTCACACCTGTGAGAAAAAGAATCCCTGACATGATGTCTGCTGGTCCTTTTGTGGCAAGGCTGAAATGCAGTGGAAATGTTTTTTGGGGGATTCAGTTCATTTGCATGGCAAAGAGGGACTTTGCAATTCATCTGATTACTCTTCATAACATTCTGGAGTATCTGCAAATTGCCATCATACAAACTGAGGCAGCAGACTGTGAAAATTAATATTTGTGTCATTCTCAAAACCTTTGGCCATGACTGTACACTCAATGAATTTTGTATTTTTGGAGACACTTATAAAAAGCTGTAAGAGAATCTACTCCAGAATAGATTTTCAGAAACTTTAATGTGTTTGGAAAGAAATTGAAAGCCGAAGTCATTTGTGATTGAGTCGACATACCATTTACCGTGAACACCGTCTCCACTAAAGCAGGAGAATTGCCTTAAAATGTAAAGCTGAACTTATGCAATGCGGATTGAATAGAGCCCTCACAGTATATTACCTCTACATTTAATGTAGAAGTGTTTATAAATATATTATATTCTTATTTACAATAAAAGTGACTCAAATGACACAATGCATAATTTTGTACTGAAGAATGTTTGTTTCAAATGCTTGTTTTGTTTTTCACGTTTTGTGTTTGCTTTTCATGTATTGTGCAATTGATGTGTATATAGTTACAGGTAACTGCCAAAATAAAGGAAACATCAACATAAAGTGTCTTAATATAGCATTGGTCCACCGCAATCCAGAACAGTTTCAATGTGCCTTGGCATGATTCTACAAGTGTCTGGAACTCTATTGGAGGGATGCGACACCATTCTTCCACCAGAAATGTCATCATTTGGTGTTTTTTTTTATGGTGGTGGAAAACGCTGTCTCAGGCGCCACTCCAGAATCTTCCATGAGTTTAATTGGGTTGAGATCTGGTGTCTGAGACGACCACGGCATATGGCTGACATCGTTTTCATGCTCAACAAACCTTTCAGGCACATCTTGTGCCCTGTGGGTGGGGGCATTGTCATCCTATGGGCGCATAGCCATGGTAGCCAAAATATCCAGCATTTTTATACATGACCCTAAGCATGATGGGATGTTAATTGCTTAATTAACTCAGGAACCACACATGTGTGGAAGCAGCTGCTTTAAATATGCTTTGTATCCCTGTTTGTATTATCTTGGCAGTTACCTGTCTATTGCCTCTAAGACATGAAGTCAAAGCATATTGCCATTTGTGTAAGATTATACAGCTTTTTAATAATATATCAATATGTTGTATTTCGTCATTTCACAGTTCTACGTAGTTGCAATGCTGCCACTAAACTATGCATTCTGTGTTTTCAATCAAATGTACTGTATATTTATGAACCATCCATTGTCTCTGAATGGTGTTAAATATGAACTAAACATAGCCATTACCCAAAACAACAAAGGACAAATACTTTCCAGATGAATTTCTGTCAATTTAATGTAACAATGTATTGCTTTAGAGATGTGTTTCACAACACAAGGTTGTTGTAGGACACCAGTTGGGACTTAGTTCAGAATGACCACAGAAAACAGTCAGAATATAGTATTTGGGTTACAGCACAGGAGGGCTTTGGTGCTTTGACACCGGAGTAGGACTGTGGGAGACACTGGAGTAGGACTGTGGGAGACAGTGGAGTAGGACTGTGGGAGACACTGGAGTAGGACTGTGGGAGACACTGGAGTAGGACTGTGGGAGACACTGGAGTAGGACTGTGGGAGACACTGGAGGAGGACTGTGGGAGACACTGGAGGAGGACTGTGGGAGACACTGGAGTAGGACTGTGGGAGACACTGGAGTAGGACTGTGGGAGACACTGGAGGAGGACTGTGGGAGACACTGGAGGAGGACTGTGGGAGACACTGGAGTAGGACTGTGGGAGACAGTGGAGTAGGACTGTGGGAGACACTGGAGTAGGACTGTGGGAGACACTGGAGTAGGACTGTGGGAGACACTGGAGTAGGACTGTGGGAGACACTGGAGGAGGACTGTGGGAGACAGTGGAGTAGGACTGTGGGAGACACCGGAGTAGGACTGTGGGAGACACCGGAGTAGGACTGTGGGAGACAGTGGAGTAGGACTGTGGGAGACACTGGAGTAGGACTGTGGGAGACACTGGAGGAGGACTGTGGGAGACACTGGAGGAGGACTGTGGGAGACAGTGGAGTAGGACTGTGGGAGACACTGGAGTAGGACTGTGGGAGACACTGGAGTAGGACTGTGGGAGATACTGGAGGAGGACTGTGGGAGACAGTGGAGTAGGACTGTGGGAGACAGTGGAGTAGGACTGTGGGAGACACTGGAGGAGGACTGTGGGAGACACTGGAGTAGGACTGTGGGAGACACTGGGGGAGGACTGTGGGAGACACTGGAGGAGGACTGTGGGAGACACCGGGGGAGGACTGTGGGAGACACTGGAGTAGGACTGTGGGAGACACTGGGGGAGGAGGACTGTGGGAGACACCGGGGGAGGACTGTGGGAGACACCGGAGTAGGACTGTGGGAGACACCGGGGGAGGACTGTGGGAGACACTGGAGTAGGACTGTGGGAGACACTGGAGTAGGACTGTGGGAGACACTGGAGTAGGACTGTGGGAGACACTGGAGGAGGACTGTGGGAGACAGTGGAGTAGGACTGTGGGAGACAGTGGAGTAGGACTGTGGGAGACACTGGAGGAGGACTGTGGGAGACAGTGGAGGAGGACTGTGGGAGACACTGGAGGAGGACTGTGGGAGACAGTGGAGTAGGACTGTGGGAGACAGTGGAGTAGGACTGTGGGAGACAGTGGAGTAGGACTGTGGGAGACACTGGAGTAGGACTGTGGGAGACACTGGGGGAGGACTGTGGGAGACACTGGAGGAGGACTGTGGGAGACACCGGGGGAGGACTGTGGGAGACACTGGAGTAGGACTGTGGGAGACACTGGGGGAGGAGGACTGTGGGAGACACTGGAGGAGGACTGTGGGAGACACTGGAGGAGGACTGTGGGAGACAGTGGAGTAGGACTGTGGGAGACAGTGGAGTAGGACTGTGGGAGACAGTGGAGTAGGACTGTGGGAGACAGTGGAGTAGGACTGTGGGAGACAGTGGAGTAGGACTGTGGGAGACACTGGAGTAGGACTGTGGGAGACACTGGAGTAGGACTGTGGGAGACAGTGGAGTAGGACTGTGGGAGACACCGGAGTAGGACTGTGGGAGACACCTGGAGTAGGACTGTGGGAGACAGTGGAGAGGACTGTGGGAGACAGTGGAGTAGGACTGTGGGAGACACTGGAGTAGGACTGTGGGAGACACTGGAGTAGGACTGTGGGAGACACTGGAGTAGGACTGTGGGAGACACTGGAGGAGGACTGTGGGAGACACTGGAGGAGGACTGTGGGAGACACTGGAGGAGGACTGTGGGAGACACTGGAGTAGGACTGTGGGAGACACTGGAGGAGGACTGTGGGAGACACTGGAGGAGGACTGTGGGAGACAGTGGAGGAGGACTGTGGGAGACAGTGGAGAGGACTGTGGGAGACACTGGAGGAGGACTGTGGGAGACACTGGGAGGACTGTGGGAGACAGTGGAGTAGGACTGTGGGAGACACTGGAGGAGGACTGTGGGAGACACTGGAGGAGGACTGTGGGAGACAGTGGAGAGGACTGTGGGAGACAGTGGAGTAGGACTGTGGGAGACACTGGAGGAGGACTGTGGGAGACACTGGAGAGGACTGTGGGAGACACTGGGGAGGACTGTGGGAGACACTGGAGGAGGACTGTGGGAGACACCGGGGGAGGACTGTGGGAGACACTGGAGTAGGACTGTGGGAGACACTGGGGGAGGAGGACTGTGGGAGACACCGGGGGAGGACTGTGGGAGACACCGGAGTAGGACTGTGGGAGACACCGGGGGAGGACTGTGGGAGACACTGGAGTAGGACTGTGGGAGACACTGGAGTAGGACTGTGGGAGACACTGGAGGAGGACTGTGGGAGACAGTGGAGTAGGACTGTGGGAGACAGTGGAGACACTGGAGGACTGTGGGAGACACTGGAGAGGACTGGAGGAGGACTGTGGGAGACAGTGGAGTAGGACTGTGGGAGACAGTGGAGTAGGACTGTGGGAGACAGTGGAGTAGGACTGTGGGAGACAGTGGAGGAGGACTGTGGGAGACACTGGAGGAGGACTGTGGGAGACAGTGGAGAGGACTGTGGGAGACAGTGGAGACACTAGGACTGTGGGAGACACTGGGGGAGGGGAGACACTGGGGGAGGACTGTGGGAGACACTGGGGGAGGACTGTGGGAGACACTGGGGAGGACTGTGGGAGACACTGGAGGAGGACTGTGGGAGACACTGGGGGAGGAGGACTGTGGGAGACACTGGGGGGGAGGACTGTGGGAGACACCGGGGAGGACTGTGGGAGACACTGGGGGGAGGACTGTGGGAGACACCGGGGAGAACTGTGGGAGACACCGGAGGAGGACTGTGGGAGACACTGGGGAGGACTGTGGGAGACACTGGGGAGGACTGTGGGAGACACTGGGGGAGGACTGTGGAGACACTGGAGGAGGACTGTGGGAGACACTGGAGGAGGACTGTGGGAGACACTGGGGGAGGAGGACTGTGGGAGACACCGGAGGAGGACTGTGGGAGACACTGGGGGAGGACTGTGGGAGACACTGGGGGAGGACTGTGGGAGACACTGGGGGAGGACTGTGGAGACACTGGAGGAGGACTGTGGGAGACACTGGAGGAGGACTGTGGGAGACACTGGGGGAGGAGGACTGTGGGAGACACTGGGGGAGGAGGACTGTGGGAGACACTGGGGAGGAGGACTGTGGGAGACACGGAGGAGGACTGTGGGGAGACACTGGGGAGGACTGTGGGAGACACTGGGGGAGGACTGTGGGAGACACTGGGGAGGACTGTGGAGACACTGGAGGAGGACTGTGGGAGACACTGGGGGAGGAGGACTGTGGGAGACACTGGGGGAGGAGGACTGTGGGAGACACCGGAGGAGGACTGTGGGAGACACCGGAGGAGGACTGTGGGAGACACCGGAGGAGGACTGTGGGAGGACTCTGGGAGACACCGGAGGACTGTGGGAGACACTGGAGGAGGGCTTTGGTGCTTTGACACCGGAGGAGGACTGTGGGATAGTATTGTTTCGTGCCACATCAACTAATTAAAAAACTTACATACAGATCAGGGTAGATGGGGAATGGTAAAAGCAGGATGTAGTCTGTTCAATATAGAAAACACAAAGTAAAGGATCATGGGAGACAAAAAGAGTCACTAAGCTAAAAATGATCATCATAGCCACAAAAGACAGTGAATCCTACGGTAGTAAAAGAAAGACGAAGAAACACCGTGTTTAAATGCTGATATTCAATAGTACAATGTAAAGTGTAAAGCTCTTTTCCTTTCATTCTCTTTGTAGGATGTGTGAGGGATAGATATTCAGACAAGTTCATTTTTGCTGAGGTCACAATTCTAAAGAGGTAAATACAAACGTCAGGGGGTAGCCTAACAGTACACTGTAGGGTATTTGGAGGGGGGGGGGCGGTCTACGACAATCACACAAGGGGTGTCCACAGGATTCGGTCTGAGACACACTAGTTGTCATAGCAATGACATGCGCCGTAAAAAGGTTTCCTTGGCAACACTGCTCAGAGTTCTGGAATATTGCATAGTGTCTCATCTTCATTATTGACCTGTGTTGATATAACAATAATAAATCCTCTTTCTAGAGCAGTCCCCAGACAAGAAGAGAAAACATCATTCGTTCTCAGGGATACAACTACAAAAAAACGAACGTAAAAACAAATCAATTAAAAAATATGGCTCAAATGTTTGGCCTTGATGTTTATTTTTTCATGTTTTTGAATTCCAGGTTGGTATCAATAGAAAGATTGTTCGTAAAAAGTTACAAAATACCAAAATATATAAGAAGTCTTTCCCTTCGAGTTTCCTGAAGAAAACAGTTGCATTGTGTGCAGGAGGTAAGGAGAGAGGAGGAGGCGCTTGGTTTGGTTGGTTTTCCACCCCGTCAGAGTACCACAGATTACCAACCCCCTTTCTCATGTCCTTTCCCCTGCCTCGGTGGTTGAACACGCACGGTCAAGTTGACCCAGTCAGACGGTGTCCGTTCGGGGTCAAGTTGACCCAGTCAGACAGTGTCCGGTCGGGGTCAAGTTGACCCAGTCAGACAGTGTCCGTTCGGGGTCAAGTTGACCCAGTCAGACAGTGTCCGGTCGGGGTCAAGTTGACCCAGTCAGACAGTGTCCGGTTGGGGTTCAGTAGACCCAGTTAGACAGTGTCCGGTCGAGGTTCAGTAGACCCAGTCAGACAGTGTCCGGTTGGGGTTCAGTAGACCCAGTTAGACAGTGTCCGGCTGGGGTTCAGTAGACCCAGTCAGACAGTGTCCGGTTGGGGTTCAGTAGACCCAGTCAGACAGTGTCCGGTTGGGGTTCAGTAGACCCAGTTAGACAGTGTCCGGTTGGGGTTCAGTAGACCCAGTCAGACAGTGTCCGGTTGGGGTTCAGTAGACCCAGTTAGACAGTGTCCGGTTGGGGTTCAGTAGACCCAGTTAGACAGTGTCCGGTTGGAGTTCAGTAGACCCAGTCAGACAGTGTCCGGTTGGGGTTCAGTAGACCCAGTTAGACAGTGTCCTGTTGGGGTTCAGTAGACCCAGTTAACGGGGACCCACTGTGGTTCGGAGCAGAGTTTGTCGACGGCAGCCTGTAGCGTCTCGAAGGCGCGATCCAGGTTGTCGTTGGTGATGATGAGGTCGAAATAGTGGTTGTATGCCCTCTGGATACGAGCACTCTCATCAACAGTCTTCCTCAGATCCACATCCTGACAGAGACAGAGGGTGAGTGTGTGTGTGAACCTTACTGTGATGCACTATGGGTAACAAGTACACTATGTGAGTGTTGTATGTTCTAGCAAGATAATGTTCCATAAAAACCTGTGTTACGCCCTGAAATCATATTACAATGGAAGGATACCAGAAAGCAAAATGTGAAAATACTCTAGGAATAAGTGGTTGTGTCTATGCCCAGGAAAAGGTCCTGACCGTGAGTTGTTTGGTGGTGATTCCGGCGTCCACCGTAGCTTTGTGCATGGCCTTGAGCGTCTCAAACTCTGGTGCTGCGATGAACACCACATATGGCATGAACTCTGCTGTCTTTAGTACCTTCAGAGCCTACTGTCCAGACAGAGAGAGGGTCAGTGAACCAGCTAGAGATGACAAAGACATCCAACAGAGAGACAGACATCTGCAGACAGATAGACAGATATCTACAGACACACAGACAGGAAGGCAGGCTGACAGAGAGACAGGCAGATATCCACAGACAGGCAGGAAACCACAGGCACATATGTGCAGTATCTCATACTAGGATTCTATCTGGAATTGAAAGGTGTTGTTTTACAGTAAAACTATGTTGCACTTTTTAAATGCACTACAACGTTTGATTTGATTGTGACCTGTGGGTTGACATCCAGGATGCAGGTTCGTCTCGTGTCCACCACCTCGTGGATGGAGTCCATCTTGGTTCCGTAGAGGTTCCCGTCGTACTCGCCGTGCTCCAGGTAACGGCCCGCCTTCACGTCCGCCTCCATCTCCGTCCGTGTTACGAACTGGTATGAGTTACCGTCCAGCTCATCGTCACGGGGACGCCTGGAGGTGACTGAGGAAGGAGCGGTGGATGGAGGAGAGGAGCGACAAGAACAGAGAGACAGTTAGAGAGAAGCGAGAGGGAGGAAAGATAAGAAAATAGAGAGAGAGTTGGAGAGAAGAAAGAGGGAGGAGAGATAATAAGAGACAGATGAGAGATAAGCGAGAGGGAGGAGAGATAAGAAAATAGAGAGAGAGTTAGAGAGAAGAAAGAGGGAGGAGAGATAATAAGAGACAGATGAGAGAGAAGCGAGAGGGAGGAAAGATAAGAAAAAAGAGAGAGAGAGAAAGAGGGAGGAGAGATAATAAGAGACAGATGAGAGAGAAGCGAGGGAGGAAAGATAAGAAAAGAGAGAGAGAGAGAAGAAAGAGGGAGGAGAGATAAGAGACAGATGAGAGAGAAGTGAGAGGGAGGAAAGATAAGAAAAGAGAGAGTTAGAGAGAGAAGAAAGAGGGAGGAGAGATAATAAGAGACAGATGAGAGAGAAGCGAGAGGGAGGAGAGATAAGAAAATAGAGAGAGAGTTAGAGAGAAGAAAGAGGGAGGAGAGATAATAAGAGACAGATGAGAGAGAAGCGAGAGGGAGGAAAGATAAGAAAAGAGAGAGAGAGAAAGAGGGAGGAGAGATAATAAGAGACAGATGAGAGAGAAGCGAGGGAGGAAAGATAAGAAAAGAGAGAGAGAGAGAAGAAAGAGGGAGGAGAGATAATAAGAGACAGATGAGAGAGAAGCGAGAGGGAGGAAAGATAAGAAAAGAGAGAGAGAGAAAGAGGGAGGAGAGATAATAAGAGACAGATGAGAGAGAAGAGGGAGGAAAGATAAGAAAAAGAGAGAGAGAGAAGAAAGAGGGAGGAGAGATAATAAGAGACAGATGAGAGAGATGAGAGGGAGGAAAGATAAGAAAAGAGAGAGAGAGAGAAGAAAGAGGGAGGAGAGATAAGAGACAGATGAGAGAGAAGTGAGAGGGAGGAAAGATAAGAAAAGAGAGAGTTAGAGAGAGAAGAAAGAGGGAGGAGAGATAAGAGACAGATGAGAGAGAAGCGAGAGGGAGGAAAGATAAGAAAAGAGAGAGAGAGAGAGAAGAAAGAGGGAGGAGAGATAAGAAGAGACAGATGAGAGAGAAGTGAGAGGGAGGAAAGATAAGAAAAGAGAGAGTTAGAGATAGAAGAAAGAGGGAGGAGAGATAATAAGAGACAGATGAGAGAGAAGCGAGAGGGAGGAAAGATAAGAAAAGAGAGAGAGAGAGAGAAGAAAGAGGGAGGAGAGATAATAAGAGACAGATGAGAGAGAAGCGAGGGAGGAAAGATAAGAAAAGAGAGAGTTAGAGAGAAGAAAGAGGGAGGAGAGATAATAAGGGACAGATGAGAGAGAAGCGAGAGGGAGGAAAGATAAGAAAAGAGAGAGAGAGTTAGAGAGAAGAAAGAGGGAGGAGAGAAAATAAGAGACAGATGAGAGAGTAGCGAGAGGGAGGAAAGATAAGAAAAAGAGAGAGAGTTAGAGAGAAGAAAGAGGGAGGAGAGAAAATAAGAGACAGATGAGAGAGAACGCACATGAATGAGTGAAGAGAAGAGTGGAGCATTGGGGGAAGCTCACTAGTGAGTCTGACTTAAAACATTCAAATTAAACATTCTATTGGGTTTCTGTCTGATCTGACAGAGAGTACTGAGCGTACAGTGGTCCATTAGGTTCTGGAGGAGGGGGGGGGGGTTCTACCATAGAAATAGAATTAGAACAGTAATTAGAACAGTAATTACACCAGTAATTACAACAGTAATTACAACAATAATTACACCAGCAATTACAACAGTAATTACAACAGTATGGGTTGCAGACTCACAGGGGATGGTGGTTCCGAAGTGTGTTGGGTTGAGGACCACCAGTCGGTTCTTGAGGCTACGGCGGCCCACCCCCTGCGCTCCAATCAGAACCAAGGTCTTCCTCTGGAACGGGGGCATCTTGGCCACCTCCTCATAGATCTGCAGCTCGTGCCTATCAAACTCTACCCTCAGCCAATCACAGAGAGGAACACAGGAGAGTTAGCCAACCAGACAGGAGAATGTAGAGTTGTCAGTCAATAAGGGAAGGGAATGTGGACATAAACAGTCGATCAGTAAATGGGGAACTACACAAGTCAGGAAGTAAAAGAGTGAGCCCGAGCACAAACAACCAATGACAAGAATGAGCCATGATAGATTTAGCCAATGAGAGAAGGGTATGAATTCTTACCTGCATTCTTGGCTGTTAGGTACATCATTTTTTTCTTTTTCTTTCCAGTTATTGTACCACACAGGATCCCTGTTGACACACGTCAGTACATATCAATACACACCAGTACACATTAATACACATCAGTACACATCAACACACATCAACACACATCATTACACATCAGTACACATTAATACACATCAGTACACATCAACACACATCAACACACATCATTACACATCAGTACACATTAATACACATCAGTACACATCAGTACACATCAATACACATCAGTACACATCAATACACATCATTACACATCAGTACACATTAATACACATCAGTACACATCATTACACATCAGTACACATCAACACACATCAACACACATCATTACACATCAGTACACATTAATACACATCAGTACACATCATTACACATCAGTACACATTAATACACATCAGTACACATCAGTACACATCAACACACGTCAGTACACATCAGTACACATCAATACACATCAGTACACATCAATACACATCATTATACATCAATACACATCAACACACACCAACACACACCAATACACATCAACACACGTTAACACACATGAACACACGTCAATACACATCAATACACACATCAATAAGTGCAAGCAAGTCTTCCCTATCCGTCTTTGCATCTGAAGGCCACAAGGGGGCAGGCTCAACCCATTCTAAGGTAACAATCTATTAAATCATTATGACTTCATTGGCTGGCCTCACAGTTTAAACTAAACTATTTCAAGTAAGTGCTCTTCACTGTCATGGATGTGTCATGGAAAAGGTCCTCTCAGAGTTGCTCAGAGCATGAGCCAGTCAGCTCAGTTCAAATCAAATTATATTCATCACATGCACTGAATACCACAGGTGTAGACTTTACCGTAAAATGTTTATTTACGAGCCCTTTCCCAACAATGCAGAATTAAAAAGTAAGAACAATTTGAAACACATTTCTAAATAAACAGTAACCGAATAAAATATCAATAAAGAGACTATAGAGATAGAGTACTGGTAGCGAGTCAATGTGCAAGGGCACCATGAAGTATGGTAGATGTAGGTAGGGGTGAAGGTAAAGTGACCAGTCAATCACGATAGATAATAAACAGAGTAGCTGCAGCATATGTGAAGAGTGTGAAAGTGTGTCTACGGGTGTGTGGTGTCAATATGCATGTGTGTGTGTGTGTGGTGTCAATATGCGTGTGTGTGTGTGTGGTGTCAATATGCCATGTGTGTGTGTGTATGGTGTCAATATGCGTGTGTGTGTGTGTGTGTGTATGTGTGTGTGTGTGGTGTCAATATGCATGTGTGTGTGTGTGGGTAGAGTCCAGTGAGTGTGTGGGTAGAGTCCAGTGAGTGTGTGGGTAGAGTCCAGTGAGTGTGTGGGTAGAGTCCAGTGAGTGTGTGGGTAGAGTCCAGTGAGTGTGTGGGTAGAGTCCAGTGAGTGTGTGGGTAGAGTCCAGTGAGTGTGTGGGTAGAGTCCAGTGAGTGTGTGGGTAGAGTCCAGTGAGTGTGTGGGTAGAGTCCAGTGAGTGTGCGGGTAGAGTCCAGTGAGTGTGCGGGTAGAGTCCAGTGAGTGTGCGGGTAGAGTCCAGTTAGTGTGCGGGTAGAGTCCAGTGAGTGTGCGGGTAGAGTCCAGTGAGTGTGCGGGTAGAGTCCAGTGAGTGTGCGGGTCGAGTCCAGTGAGTGTGCGGGTCCGAGTCCAGTGAGTGTGCGGGTAGAGTCCAGTGAGTGTGCGGGTAGAGTCCAGTGAGTGTGCGGGTAGAGTCCAGTGAGTGTGCGGGTAGAGTCCAGTGAGTGTGCGGGTAGAGTCCAGTTAGTGTGCGGGTAGAGTCCAGTTAGTGTGCGGGTAGAGTCCAGTGAGTGTGCGGGTCGAGTCCAGTGAGTGTGCGGGTAGAGTCCAGTGAGTGTGCGGGTAGAGTCCAGTGAGTGTGCGGGTAGAGTCCAGTGAGTGTGCGGGTCGAGTCCAGTGAGTGTGCGGGTCGAGTCCAGTGAGTGTGCGGGTCGAGTCCAGTGAGTGTGCGGGTCGAGTCCAGTGAGTGTGCGGGTAGAGTGCAGTGAGTGTGCGGGTAGAGTCCAGTGAGTGTGCGGGTAGAGTCCAGTGAGTGTGCGGGTCGAGTCCAGTGAGTGTGCGGGTCGAGTCCAGTGAGTGTGCGGGTCGAGTCCAGTGAGTGTGCGGGTAGAGTGCAGTGAGTGTGCGGGTAGAGTCCAGTGAGTGTGTGGGTAGGGTCCAGTCTATGACTTGGGTGGCTGGAGTCGTTGACAGTTTAGCGCATCTTGCTGAAATGGAGCAAAGAGGCAAAGTAAAGCCTACCTGAGCCGTCAAAGTCTCGTGGGACGAAGGCTTTCCTCTTCTCCTCCAGAAACTGACTGGGGATCAGTCCAGTGGCTCCACCAACCACATGACATGCCTAATACAGGACAGAGCACATCAGATGTCACTCAACCAGTAGAAATCAGTATACGACCTGTAGAAATCAGTATACAACCTGTAGAAATCAGTATACAACCAGTAGAAATCAGTATACAACCTGTAGAAATCAGTATACGACTAGTAGAAATCAGTATACGACCAGTAGAAATCAGTATACGACTTGTAGAAATCAGTATACAACTAGTAGAAATCAGTATACGACCTGTAGAAATCAGTATACGACCAGTAGAAACCAGTATACGACCAGTAGAAACCAGTATACAACTAGTAGAAATCAGTATACAACTAGTTGAAATTAGTATACAAGCAGTAGAAATCAGTATAAAACCAGTAGAAACCAGTATATGACCAGTAGAAACCAGTATACGACCAGTAGAAATCAGTATACAACTAGTAGAAATCAGTATACGACCAGTAGAAACCAGTATACGACCAATAGAGTGTGCGGGTAGAGTCCAGTGAGTGGGTTCAAAAACCCGAGCCGACAAGGTGAAAAATCTGTCCATGTGCCCTTGAGCAAGGCACTTAACACTTATTTGCTTCAGGGGCCCGGTACTTCTATGGCTGACCCTGTAACCACCCTAGTGGTTAGAGCGTTGGACTAGTAACCGGAAGGTTGCGAGTTCAAACCCCCGAGCTGACAAGGTACAAATCTGTCGTTCTGCCCCTGAACAGGCAGTTAACCCACTGTTCCCAGGCCGTCATTGAAAATAAGAATGTGTTAACAGACTTGCCTAGTTAAATAAAGGTAAAAATAAAAAAATATATAAAAAAAACACATATCACTGCACCTATCATACTACTATGACTGACCCTGTAAAACAACACATATCACTGCACATATCATACTACTATGACTGACCCTGTAAAACAACACATATCACTGCACATATCATACTACTATGACTGACCCTGTAAAACAACACATATCACTGCACATATCATACTACTATGACTGACCCTGTAAAACAACACATATCACTGCACATATCATACTACTATGACTGACCCTGTAAAACAACACATATCATACTACTATGACTGACCCTGTAAAACAACACATATCACTGCACCTATCATACTACTATGACTGACCCTGTAAAACAACACCTAAAACAACACATATCACTGAACCTCATCATACTACTATGACTGACCCTGTAAAACAACACATATCACTGCACATATCATACTACTATGACTGACCCTGTAAAACAACACATATCACTGCACCTATCATACTACTATGACTGACCCTGTAAAACAACACATATCATACTACTATGACTGACCCTGTAAAACAACACATATCACTGCACCTATCATACTACTATGACTGACCCTGTAAAACAACACATATCACTGCACCTATCATACTACTATGACTGCACATATCATACTACTATGACTGACCCTGTAAAACAACACATATCACTGCACCTATCATACTACTATGATTGACCCTGTAAAACAACACATATCACTGCACCTATCATACTACTATGACTGACCCTGTAAAACAACACATATCACTGCACCTATCATACTACTATGACTGACCCTGTAAAACAACACATATCACTGCACCTATCATACTACTATGACTGACCCTGTAAAACAACACATATCACTGCACCTATCATACTACTATGACTGACCCTGTAAAACAACACATATCACTGCACATATCATACTACTATGACTGACCCTGTAAAACAACACATATCACTGCACCTATCATACTACTATGACTGACCCTGTAAAACAACACATATCATACTACTATGACTGACCCTGTAAAACAACACATATCACTGCACCTATCCAGTGTATGTGACAATAAAACATCCTATTTACTATTTATAGAAACCAATACAAAACCTGTAGACAGTAGTAACATATTCAAAACCAGTAGAGACCAGTACAAACCAGCAGAGTACAGTGATCAACCAGTAGACAACATTAAAAACCAGTACATAAAAACAGTTAGTTGTTGTTTTTGAGGATGTGGTCTGTAAATGTGTGGATGTATAAAATCTAGTGGAGGAGAATGTCCTCTTGAAACACGTCATCATCATCACCTGCCACCAGTTGGGGTCCTCTCTGTTGACAATCTGAAGGAGGTCCCCCCTCTTGAAGCCAATCCCCGCCTCTCGACACGGGATCAGATGGTCATTGGCTGGATCGTAGTCAAAGTGTGGTTGCACGTACACCTGAGAAAAGGGAGGTATGATGGTAATCAATGGTGCTTCTACAAACAACCTAAAACTATATGAGTCTCTCTGTTTGCAACAGCTAGGTAGATAATGTTGGTGTAATGATTTGCATTTTGAAATGTTAGAGATTAGACTGAAGTTTTGGTTTAAAACAGAATTAAAGGGCAACTGAACGCAAAACAATACTTCTCAGGTTGAAAATGGCCAATGTGGCATTGATATTAGTCAGAAACATTTATTCCAGTGCCAAAACATACTAAAAAGTGTAAGAATATTTGGATCAGTACATTCCAAAGTCGGTATATTCCAAAACTGAGTTGTGTGAGATTTGTGTAATTGAGGTAGTCAAGACTTAGCCCACTGGGTACAGACATCAATTCAACGCCTATTCCACAAGGTGGAAACAACGTTGATTCAACCAGTGTGTACCCAGTGGGAGCTATACATGAGGGTTGGGTTTGGATTACCATCATGCCCACTTGCCCACTAACTTGGGATTGTAATAGACAGTGACTTGAGAAGCTGATTTAGCTAACGTAGCCTGCTGGCTCAATGTGCCCGTTAGCTAGCTTCATTGACAAACACATAGATGGAACTTTAGCTAGCGAGTGATTTGGGGCACTGATAAACAGTGTGTAACTTGTGCATGATGTACAATAGATTTACAATAGTTTGACGGTGCTTATCATGAAGTTGTATACCTGTTATCAGAAATCAGTCATGAGCGCAGTCAGCAGCAGCTGACCCAATACTGTCTGCAGTGCACACAGACTAGTTTTCATGCAAATGTTTTAACTACTGCACCAAACTAGTTAGCTGTAAAACTGCTTGACTAAGACCTCCTCGGCAAAAACTGTACAATTTATTAGATTACTTGATTTATTTGAGATGAATTCTGACTATTTTAAGGAAGAAGTAGTGGCTTTGTTGTTGCTATGGTGACTTAAGGGGGACAAATTATTTTTTCCTTCATCAATCTACACACAATACCCCATAATGTCAAAGTGAAAACAGGTTTTTAGATATTTTGTATTCAAACTTAAAAGACAGAAATACCTTATTTACATAAAGCATTCAGACCCTTTGCCATGAGACTCGAAATTGAGCTCAGGTGCATCCTGTTTCCATTGATCATCCTTGAGATGTTTCTACAACTTGATTGGAGTCCAACTGTTGTAAATTCAATTGATTGGACATGATTTGAAAAGGCACACGCCTGTCTATATATGGTCCCACAGTTGGCAGGGCATGTCAGAGCAAAAACTAAGCCAAGAATTGAAGGAATTGTCCGTAGAGCTCAGAGACAGGATTGTGTCGAGGTACAGATCTGGGGAAGGGTACCAAAACATTTCTGCAGCATTGAAGGTCCCCAAGAACACAGTGGCCTCCATCATTCTTAAATGAAAGAAGTTTGGAACCAAAAAGACTCTTCCTAGAGCTGTCCGCCCGGTCAAACTGACCAATCAGGAGAGAAGGGCCGAAGTGACCAAGAACCCAATGGTCACTCTGACAGAGCTCCAGAGTTCCTCTGCGGAGATGGGAGAACCTTCCAGAAGGACAACCATCTCTGCAGCACTCCACCAATCAGGGCTTTATGGTAAAGTGGCCAGACGGAAGCCACTCCTCAGTAAAAGGCACATGACAGCCCGCTTGGAGTTTACAAAAGGCACCTTAAGGACTCTTTGGCCTGAACAAGATTCTCTGGTCTGATGAAACCAAGATTGAACTCTTTGGCCTGAATGCCAAGCGTCATGTCTGGAGGAAACCTGGCACCATCCCTACGGTGAAGCATGGTGGTGGCAGCATCATGCTGTGGGGATGTCTTTCAGTGGCAGAGACTGGGAGACTAATCAGGATCGAGGGAAAGATGAACTGAGCAAAGTACAGAGGGATCCTTGATGAAAACCTGCTCCTCCTGCACCTTCCAACAGAACAATGACCCTAAGCACACAGCCAAGACAACGCAGCAGTAGCTTTGGGACAAGTCTCTGAATGTCCTTTAGTGGCCCAGCCAGAGCCTGGACTTGAACCCTATCAAACATCTCTGGAGAGACCTGAAAATAGCTGTGTAGGGACGATCCCCATCCAACCTGACAGAGCTTGAGAGGGTCTGCAGAGAAGAATGGGAGAAACCCCCCAAATACAGTTGTGCCAAGCTTGTAGTGTCATACCCAAGAAGACTCGAGGATGATTCCAGATTCCAGAGCAAGGCATTCTGGGACTGCCCCAAGACTACCAGCAGCCCCTCCCCACCACCACACAACATCTGCAGCAGGGGGGGGTTACTGAGAGAGAGAGAGAGAGAGAGATTGAGAGAGAGAGAGAGAGAGAGAGATGTTTGCATCCATGTGTGTGTTTGTGTACCTGTGGTGGGGCAGGTGCATCTCTATAACTAGGCAGTATCTTCAGAGTGATTCCTCCGCTGCAGTCCTTCAGCATCTCCTGCAGCTCAGTGGGGTTGTTCCCTACGTCCCGCCCATTCACTTCCTTTATGATGTCACCCACGTGTAGCAGACCCTGCCTGTCAATCATTCCTCCGTGGAGGATCCTAGCGATGACCAGCTCCTCCTTCTCCACTCTGAACGTCACTCCCTGAGAGAGGGAAGGAACGGAAGGTCAATGAAATCATATTACAGAGATGCAGAAACACACACAAACATGCTCCCACGCACACGCACAAACAACCTAATATGTGCACATACGCACTCCCCCTCGGTCTCCCTCTGACTCCCTGTGTCTCCCTCTGACTCCATCTGTCTCCCTCTGACTCCCTCTGTCTCCCTCTGTCTCCATCTGTCTCCCTCTGACTCCCTCTGTCTCCCTCTGACTCCCTCTGACTCCCTCGGTCTCCCTCTGTCTCCCTCTGTCTCCCTCTGACTCCCTCTGACTCCCTCTGTCTCCCTCTGTCTCCATCTGTCTCCCTCTGACTCCCTCTGACTCCCTCTGTCTCCCTCTGACTCCATCTGTCTCCCTCTGACTCCCTCTGACTCCCTCGGTCTCCCTCTGTCTCCCTCTGTCTCCCTCTGACTCCCTCTGACTCCCTCTGACTCCCTCGGTCTCCCTCGGTCTCCCTCTGTCTCCCTCTGACTCCCTGTGTCTCCCTCCTCCCTCTGACTCCCTGTGTCTCCCTCTGACTCCCTGTGTCTCCCTCTGACTCCCTCTGACTCCCTCTGTCTCCCTCTGTCTCCCTCTGACTCCCTCTGTCTCCCTCTGTCTCCCTGTGTCTCCATCTGACTTCCTCTGTCTCCCTCTGACTCCCTCTGTCTCCCTCTGACTCCCTCTGTCTCCCTCTGACTCCCTGTGTCTCCCTCTGACTCCCTCTGACTCCCTCGGTCTCCCTCGGTCTCCCTCGGTCTCCCTCTGTCTCCCTCTGTCTCCCTCTGACTCCCCCTGACTCCTTCTGACTCCCTCTGTCTCCCTCTCACCAGTGGTTCTCCAGCCTTCTTCCGGATGCCGATCATGCGTACAGCGTCGGCCTGCATCAGAGCACTGTTCACCAGCGCCTCATTGGACAGCTCTGCTGGGGGCACAGCCTCATAGCACTTAGAGGCTACCATGTCGTGGGCCTCCAGGAGGGACTGAGAGAGAGAGCGAGAGCAAGAGAGAGAGAGAAAGAGAGAGAGAGAGAGAGAGAGAGAGATGATGAGGAAGACAGGTAGAAGGTGGGAGGGAAGAAAAACATTGAGGTTATAAATTGTGTTCGTTGTCTTGAGCTGCAAATTTGAATTTGTGTTTTAAATCATGAACACCAGTCCCTTTCTGACGTAAAAAAAAATATATTAGGCTCCACCAAAATAAATGTCCCACATACAATTACAGGGATGGAACCATTTATCTTAAACCCCAAACTCTCCCTCACTCCTTCGCAGTTCTCTTCTCTCCTTGGAGAAGCTGGCAGGAGGTGTGTGTGTAAGGGCTGACAAAGGGGAGAAACACAGCCTAGTTTAAAGGGGAGAAACACAGCCTAGTTTAAAGGGGAGAAACAAGGCCTAGTTTAAAGTGGAGAAACACAGCCTAGTTTAAAGGGGAGAAACACAGCCTAGTTTAAAGGGGTTAAACACAGCCTAGTTTAAAGGAGAGAAACAGCCTAGTTTAAAGGAGAAACACAGCCTAGTTTAAAGGAGAGAAACACAGCCTAGTTTAAAGGGGAGAGAAACACAGCCTAGTTTAAAGGGGAGAGAAACACAGCCTAGTTTAAAGGGGAGAAACAGCCTAGTTTAAAGGAGAGAAACAGCCTAGTTTAAAGGAGAGAAACAGCCTAGTTTAAAGGAGAGAAACAGCCTAGTTTAAAGGAGAGAAACAGCCTAGTTTAAAGGGGAGAAACACAGCCTAGTTTAAAGGGGAGAAACACAGCCTAGTTTAAAGGAGAGAAACACAGCCTAGTTTAAAGGAGAGAAACAGCCTAGTTTAAAGGAGAGAAACAGCCTAGTTTAAAGTGGAGATAAACACAGCCTAGTTTAAAGGGGAGAGAAACACAGCCTAGTTTAAAGGAGAGAAACACAGCCTAGTTTAAAGGAGAGAAACACAGCCTAGTTTAAAGGGGAGAAACACAGCCTAGTTTAAAGTGGAGAAACAAAGCCTAGTTTAAAGGGGAGAGAAACAGCCTAGTTTAAAGGGGAGAAACACAGCCTAGTTTAAAGGGGAGAGAAACAGCCTAGTTTAAAGGGGAGAGAAACACAGCCTAGTTTAAAGGAGAGAAACACAGCCTAGTTTAAAGGAGAGAAACACAGCCTAGTTTAAAGGTGAGAAACATAGCCTAGTTTAAAGGGGAGAGAAACAGCCTAGTTTAAAGGGGAGAGAAACACAGCCTAGTTTAAAGGGGAGAGAAACAGCCTAGTTTAAAGGGGAGAAACACAGCCTAGTTTAAAGGGGAGAGAAACAGCCTAGTTTAAAGGAGAGAAACACAGCCTAGTTTAAAGGAGAGAAACACAGCCTAGTTTAAAGGAGAGAAACACAGCCTAGTTTAAAGGGGAGAGAAATACAGCCTAGTTTAAAGGGGAGAGAAACACAGCCTAGTTTAAAGGGGATAGAAACACAGCCTAGTTTAAAGGGGAGAGAAACACAGCCTAGTTTAAAGTGGAGAAACACAGCCTAGTTTAAAGGGGAGAGAAATACAGCCTAGTTTAAAGGGGAGAGAAACAGCCTAGTTTAAAGGGGAGAGAAACACAGCCTAGTTTAAATGGGAGAGAAACAGCCTAGTTTAAAGGGGAGAAACACAGCCTAGTTTAAAGGGGAGAGAAACAGCCTAGTTTAAAGGAGAGAAACACAGCCTAGTTTAAAGGAGAGAAACACAGCCTAGTTTAAAGGAGAGAAACACAGCCTAGTTTAAAGGGGAGAAACACAGCCTAGTTTAAAGGGGAGAAACACAGCCTAGTTTAAAGTGGAGAAACACAGCCTAGTTTAAAGGGGAGAGAAACAGCCTAGTTTAAAGGGGAGAAACACAGCCTAGTTTAAAGGGGAGAGAAACAGCCTAGTTTAAAGGGGAGAGAAATACAGCCTAGTTTAAAGGGGAGAGAAACACAGCCTAGTTTAAAGTGGAGAAACACAGCCTAGTTTAAAGGGGAGAAACAGCCTAGTTTAAAGGGGAGAAACACAGCCTAGTTTAAAGGGGAGAGAAACAGCCTAGTTTAAAGGGGAGAAACAGCCTCGTTTAAAGGGGAGAAACACAGCCTAGTTTAAAGTGGAGAAACACAGCCTAGTTTAAAGGGGAGAGAAACACAGCCTAGTTTAAAGTGGAGAGAAACAGCCTAGTTTAAAGGGGAGAAACACAGCCTAGTTTAAAGGGGAGAGAAACAGCCTAGTTTAAAGGGGAGAGAAACACAGCCTAGTTTAAAGGGGAGAGAAACACAGCCTAGTTTAAAGGGGAGAAACAGCCTAGTTTAAAGGAGAGAAACAGCCTAGTTTAAAGGAGAGAAACAGGCTAGTTTAAAGGAGAGAAACAGCCTAGTTTAAAGGAGAGAAACAGCCTAGTTTAAAGTGGAGAGAAACACAGCCTAGTTTAAAGGGGAGAGAAACACAGCCTAGTTTAAAGGGGAGAGAAACACAGCCTAGTTTAAAGGGGAGAGAAATACAGCCTAGTTTAAAGGGGAGAGAAACACAGCCTAGTTTAAAGGGGAGAGAAACACAGCCTAGTTTAAAGGGGAGAGAAACACAGCCTAGTTTAAAGTGGAGAAACACAGCCTAGTTTAAAGGGGAGAGAAACACAGCCTAGTTTAAAGGGGAGAGAAACAGCCTAGTTTAAAGGGGAGAGAAACACAGCCTAGTTTAAAGGGGAGAGAAACAGCCTAGTTTAAAGGGGAGAAACACAGCCTAGTTTAAAGGGGAGAGAAACAGCCTAGTTTAAAGGAGAGAAACACAGCCTAGTTTAAAGGAGAGAAACACAGCCTAGTTTAAAGGGGAGAAACACAGCCTAGTTTAAAGTGGAGAAACACAGCCTAGTTTAAAGGGGAGAGAAACAGCCTAGTTTAAAGGGGAGAAACACAGCCTAGTTTAAAGGGGAGAGAAACAGCCTAGTTTAAAGGGGAGAGAAACACAGCCTAGTTTAAAGTGGAGAAACACAGCCTAGTTTAAAGGGGAGAAACAGCCTAGTTTAAAGGGGAGAAACACAGCCTAGTTTAAAGGGGAGAGAAACAGCCTAGTTTAAAGGGGAGAAACAGCCTCGTTTAAAGGGGAGAAACACAGCCTAGTTTAAAGTGGAGAAACACAGCCTAGTTTAAAGGGGAGAAACACAGCCTAGTTTAAAGGGGAGAAACACAGCCTAGTTTAAAAGGGAGAGAAACACAGCCTAGTTTAAAGGAGAGAAACACAGCCTAGTTTAAAGGAGAGAAACACAGCCTAGTTTAAAGGGGAGAGAAACACAGCCTAGTTTAAAGGGGAGAGAAACACAGCCTAGTTTAAAGGGGAGAAACAGCCTAGTTTAAAGGAGAGAAACAGCCTAGTTTAAAGGAGAGAAACAGCCTAGTTTAAAGGAGAGAAACAGCCTAGTTTAAAGTGGAGAGAAACACAGCCTAGTTTAAAGGGGGAGAAACACAGCCTAGTTTAAAGGAGAGAAACACAGCCTAGTTTAAAGGGGAGAGAAATACAGCCTAGTTTAAAGGGGAGAGAAACACAGCCTAGTTTAAAGGGGAGAGAAACACAGCCTAGTTTAAAGGGGAGAGAAACACAGCCTAGTTTAAAGTGGAGAAACACAGCCTAGTTTAAAGGGGAGAGAAATACAGCCTAGTTTAAAGGGGAGAGAAACAGCCTAGTTTAAAGGGGAGAGAAACAGCCTAGTTTAAAGGGGAGAGAAACACAGCCTAGTTTAAAGGGGAGAGAAACAGCCTAGTTTAAAGGGGAGAAACACAGCCTAGTTTAAAGGGGAGAAACACAGCCTAGTTTAAAGGGGAGAAACACAGCCTAGTTTAAAGAAACACAGCCTAGTTTAAAGGGAAGAGAAACAGCCTAGTTTAAAGGGGAGAAACAGCCTAGTTTAAAGGGGAGAAACACAGCCTAGTTTAAAGGGGAGAGAAACAGCCTAGTTTAAAGGGGAGTCTGTCTCTGTCTGTCTCTCACTCTTCTGTCTCTCTCTCTGTGTCTCTCTCGCTCTCTCTTCTCTCTTTCTCTCTCATATCAAGGTCTTATCTCTGAGCTGACAGCATGCATGCTTCTGATTGGTGCAGAGATATTCCATTCTCAAATATATAAATCCTATTGGTTCACACTCTTAAAATCCCTCTAAGTCCTCTGACAGGTCGATGGATAGAGGTCAGTATTCCAAGGGAGGGGTTTGATCCTAAACCATTTCCCCTTTCATAACAAGAGTTGAGATGCATGTACATGTACAGTATAGAAGTGTTGCTGTACCGATATAGAACCATCAACATTGAATAACACCATAACATTTTCTGCTCATGTTTTGCCCAATCCTCAATCCTAAATTGTCCCCATATGAGAACCCTTTTGGTTCCAGGTAGAACCATATTGGGTTCAAGGTAAAACCATGTCCCCTAAAGAGCTCTCCTATGGGGACAGTCAAATAACCTTTTTGGAACCCTTTTCTCTAAGAATGTAGCCAATGCTTTCAGATTCACAAGAATTAGCATCAACTACAACCTTTAACTTTAGTGACTGGGTTCCTCACCTGGAAGTGGGGCTCCTGGAGGATTCGGGAGAGTTCCGCTGCTCTGTCGTCGCGGACGCTGAGGGCGGTGATGTCGCCCAGGATGTCTGTGACCAGCTCCACGTTGTTGTCCTGCACCGCCTCCAGCCTCACGTCCTCCAATCGCTCGTGGGCCTGCGGGGATCAGAGGCTAAAGGTTATAGGGGTCATATAGACATGAGAGGAAGTGGTTCACTGGTTGATAGATAGTGTTCTAACCATTGATGTGGTTGGTCAGTAAGTTGTGTTGTTGAGTGAGGGTTCTGTGGTGGTATTCTGGTGAGGAAGTTCCCCCACACACACTTGGACAGCCGACTATTTCGGGGCAGGAGTTCACTCCAGTGGTCAGAGTATCTGTCACCAGGGGGGTCAGTCTGTGACGAACAGAGAACTCCAGGGGCACCTCACACAGGCAGCCCTATGACCCTCATCCCCCTGCCCAGGCTGTGACGGTCACCAACAGGCCCTTGGCTGCCTGGGATTGGGAGAGCTGCAGGCACTCCTCTTCATGACATCATCCTGTCTAGCAGTGACTAACCCACCCATGTGAATATGTCAGATGTAGCAGTGACTAACCCACCCATGTGAATATGTCAGATGTAGCAGTGACTAACCCACCCATGTGAATATGTCAGATGTAGCAGTGACTAACCCACCCATGTGAATATGTCAGATGTAGCAGTGACTAACCCACCCATGTGAATATGTCAGATGTAGCAGTGACTAACCCACCCATGTGAATATGTCAGATGTAGCAGTGACTAACCCACCCGTGTGAATATGTCAGATGTAGCAGTGACTAACCCACCCAGTGTCTCCTGACCCCTCCTGTCTCAGCCTCCAGTATTTATGCTGCAGTAGTTTATGTGTCGGGGGGCTAGGGTCAGTTTGTTATATCTGGAGTACTTCTCCTGTCCTATTCGGTGTCCTGTGTGAATCTAAGTGTGCGTTCTCTAATTCTCTCCTTCTCTCTTTCTTTCTCTCTCTCGGAGGACCTGAGCCCTAGGACCATGCCCCAGGACTACCTGACATGATGACTCCTTGCTGTCCCCAGTCCACCTGGCCATGCTGCTGCTCCAGTTTCAACTGACCTGAGCCCTAGGACCATGTCCCAGGACTACCTGACATGATGACTCCTTGCTGTCCCCAGTCCACCTGGCCATGCTGCTGCTCCAGTTTAAACTGTTCTGCCTTACTATTATTCGACCATGCTGGTCATTTATGAACATTTGAACATCTTGGCCATGTTCTGTTATAATCTCCACCCGGCACAGCCAGAAGAGGACTGGCCACCCCACATATGCTCTCTCTAATTCTCTCTTTCTTTCTCTCTCTCTGAGGACCTGAGCCCTAGGACCGTGCCCCAGGACTACCTGACATGATGACTCCTTGCTGTCCCCAGTCCACCTGACTGTGCTGCTGCTCCAGTTTCAACTGTTCTGCCTTATTATTATTCGACTATGCTGGTCATTTATGAACATTTGAACATCTTGGCCATGTTCTGTTATAATCTCCACCCGGCACAGCCAGAAGAGGACTGGCCACCCCACATAGCCTGGTTCCTCTCTAGGTTTCTTCCTAGGTTTTGGCCTTTCTAGGGAGTTTTTCCTAGCCACCGTGCTTCTACACCTGCATTGCTTGCTGTTTGGGGTTTTAGGCTGGGTTTCTGTACAGCACTTTGAGATATCAGCTGATGTACGAAGGGCTATATAAATACATTTGATTTGATTTGAATATGTCAGATGTAGCCGTGACTAACCCACCCATGTGAATATGTCAGATGTAGCAGTGACTAACCCACCCATGTGAATATGTCAGATGTAGCAGTGACTAACCCACCCATGTGAATATGTCAGATGTAGCAGTGACTAACCCACCCATTTGAATATGTCAGATGTAGCAGTGACTAACCCACCCATGTGAATATGTCAGATGTAGCAGTGACTAACTCACCCGTGTGAATATGTCAGATGTAGCAGTGACTAACCCACCCATGTGAATATGTCAGATGTAGCAGTGACTAACCCACCCATGTGAATATGTCAGATGTAGCAGTGACTAACCCACCCATGTGAATATGTCAGATGTAGCAGTGACTAACCCACCCATGTGAATATGTCAGATGTAGCAGTGACTAACCCACCCATGTGAATATGTCAGATGTAGCAGTGACTAACCCACCCGTGTGAATATGTCAGATGTAGCAGTGACTAACCCACCCGTGTGAATATGTCAGATGTAGCAGTGACTAACCCACCCGTGTGAATATGTCAGATGTAGCAGTGACTAACCCACCCATGTGAATATGTCAGATGTAGCCGTGACAAACCCACCCATGTGAATATGTCAGATCATGGGTTACAGCCCGTGTCAATCTCAACCCACAGAGGGGTGAGTCTGGGGGTCTTCGCTCCTCCCTTCTACTTGATTTATGAATTAAGATCACTAATTAAGGAAAAAACTCAAATCGGCAGACACTTGTCCTTCCATGGCATGAGTTTGACCCCCCTAGCTTAGAGTGAGCGCGTGTGTGTGCGTGTGTGTGTGTGTGTGTGTGTAGTGCATGTGTGTGTAGTGCATGTGTGACTTGTGTCATTGTGATCATCAGGGAAACCATCAGGGTTGTGTTGCGTATTAGCATGGTGATACATTAGTACCTTAGCGGGGAGCTGAGGGTCAGCCGGTGACCTGCCAGCCTGTGACCTGTCAGTGTGTGAGTCAGTCTCAGTGTGTTCTCCCCTATGTGTGTCTGCTACCTTGATGAGTGACCGTACAATGGGACTCTCCATGATGCCTCTGAGGAAGATGAGGTCGATGTCTTTGGCCCCCGTGGAGGTGGGCAGCTCCCCCAGGTTGTTCAACACCTGCTGCATCGCTGTGGGGGAGATGAGAGGGGGGCGATGGGGGAGAGGGGGAAGGAAGGGGAGAGAGGGGGAGGGATGGGAGAGAGGGGGAAGGGAGGAGAGAGGGAGAGAGATGGGGAGACAGGGGGGAGGGAGGAGAGAGGGATGGGGAGAGAGGGGGAAGGTGGAAGAGAGGGGGAAGAGAGGAGAGAGGGGGAGGGAGTGAGTGAGTAAGTCACACACATACAGTAGATGCAAGACACACACGCAACAAAAGTTAGTTGAAAAAATAAATAGAGCAAGTGAAAGCGTAGGCCTTAGTGACACCTGCCCTGTCTGTACCCTCTCATACTGCCTTAGTGACACCTGCCCTGTCTGTACCCTCTCATACTGCCTTAGTGACACCTGCCCTGTCTGTACCCTCTCATACTGCCTTAGTGACACCTGCCCTGTCTGTAACCTCTCATACTGCCTTAGTGACACCTGCCCTGTCTGTACCCTCTCATACTGCCTTAGTGACACCTGTCCTGTCTGTACCCTCTCATACTGCCTTAGTGACACCTGCCCTGTCTGTACCCTCTCATACTGCCTTAGTGACACCTGCCCTGTCTGTAGCCTCTCATACTGCTTTAGCACAGTCCAGCCAAAACACACAACCACATTCAAATTCTACTTAGAATTCCCATGCCAATAGAATACAGGTAGAAGTCTGTGCAACCTGCGGCCATGCCTGTAGTTCATTCACTCCCTCTCAATGTAGTTCAATAGACCAGTCCTTTTCACTGCAGTTGATAGGTCACAGCAATAAATAAATAAAATCATTCAAATCCAAACTGTACTCCAGTCAGACAAAAAACAACGTCAAAAACTAGACAAGCCTACAAATCAGTTCTTCTGTAGTTTTTTTTGGTCGTTTGGTTTTCAAGCTGAAGCTTGTCCATCAGTCCTGGAAATGTTCCTCAGTGGAAAACAACTTCCATCCAGAAGTCCACTAGACAGAAAATAGTGGTTTGATACGATTATATCGTCTTTCCAATTATCTCAATGAATTCCATTTGAGTCTGGTCCTGAGAGGAAGACTTCTCTGACCCTGTGTGTCCTCTCCTGTCCTGACAAGGAGAGAGGTGTGGACTATCCAGGTATCAGAGAGCTAAGACGTTAAACCTAGGGTCTCAAAGCCCCGGTAAGCCCCTGTAATACACTTACAGCACTGTGGAGGTGTGTGTGTATGTGTGTGCGTGTTTGTGTGTATGTATTTGCGTGTGTGCGCGTGCGCGTGTTTGTGTGCCTGAGAATAAATATGTAAAGCCATGAAGACAATGAAGTCCTCTGCAAGAATCTAGTTCTCTTCACAGTTTCTCCTCCACTCTCTCCTTCTGCAGGTCTCTCTCTGGTTTCCCACGCTACGGTCCTGTAGTAGAATGAATCAAGGCCCGAGGAGGTGTGATATATGGCCAATATACCACGGCTAAGGGCTGTTCTTACGCACGCCGCAACGCCGAGTCCTAACTGTACACTATCGTTCAAACGTTTGGGGTCACTTAGAAATGTCCTTGTTTTCCATGAAAACATACATGAAATGAGTTGCAAAATTATTAAGAAATACAGTCAAGACGTTGACAAGGTTATAAATAATGATTTTGAATTGAAATAATAATTGTATCCTTCAAACTTTGCTTTCATCAAAGAATCCTCCATTTGCAGCAATTACAGACTTGCAGACCTTTGGCATTCTAGTTGTCAATTTGTTGAGGTCATCAGAAGAGATTTCACCCCATGGTTCCTGAAGCACCTCCCACAAGTTGGATTGGCTTGATTTTCCTACGTACCATACGGTCAAGCTGCTCCCACAACAGCTCAATAGGGTTGAGATCCGATGACTGTGCTGGCCATTCCATTATAGACAGAATACCAGCTGACTGCTTCTTCCCTAAAAAGTTATTGCATAGTTTGGAGCTGTAATTTGGGTCATTGTCCTGTTGTAGGAGGAAATTGGCTCCAATTAAGTGCCGTCCACAGGGTATGGCATGGCGTAAAACGTGATAGCCTTCATTCTTCAAAATCCCTTTTACCCTGTACAAATCTCCCACTTTACCATCACACTTTTCTTTGTGATCCGAACACCTCAAACTTAGATTTGTCTGTCCATAACACTTTTTCCAATCTTCCTCTGTCCAGTGACTGTGTTCTTTTGCCCATCTTAATATTTTATTTTTATTGGCCAGTCTGAGATACGGCTTTTTCTATGCAACTCTGCCTGGAAGGCCAGCATCCCGGAGTCACCTCTTCACTGTTTACGTTGAGACTGGTGTTTTGCGGGTACTATTTAATGAAGCTGCCAGTTGAGGACTTGTGAGGCGTCTGTTTCTCAAAATAGACGCTCTAATGTACTTGTCCTCTTGCTCAGTTGTGCACCGGGGCCTCCCACTCTTTCTATTCTGGTTAGAGCCAGTTTGCGCTGTTCTGTGAAGGGAGTAGTACACAGCGTTGTACGAGATCTTCAATTTCTTGGCAATTTCTCGCATGGAATAGCCTTCATTTCTCAGAACAAGAACAGACTGATGAGTTTCAGAAGAAAGTTATTTGTTTCTGGGCATTTTGAGCCTGTAATCAAACCCACAAATGCTGATGCTCCAGACACTCAACTAGTTTAAAGAAGGACAGTTTTATTGCTTTTTTAATCAGAACAACAGTTTTCAGCTGTGCTAACATAATTGCAAAAGGGTTTTTCTAATAATCAATTAGCCTTTTAGAATGATAAACTTGGATTAGCTAACACAACGTGCCATTGGAACACAGGAGTGATGGTTGCTGATAATGGGCCTCTGTACGCCTATGTAGATATTCCATTAATAATCAGCTGTTTCCAGCTACAATAGTCATTTACAACATTTACAATGTCTACACTGTATTTCTGATCAATTTGATGTTATTTTCAAAAATGTTTTCTTTCAAAAACAAGGACATTTCTAAGTGACCCCACTGTTGGAACGGTAGTGTACATTTGCAAAAATGTCTAAAAACCTGTTTTTCTCTCTGTCATTATGGGGTATTGTGTGTAGATTGATGAGGGGAAAAACATATTGAATTGATTTTTTAAGGCTGGAACATAACAAAAAGTGGAAAAAGTCAAGGGGTCTAAATACTGTCCAAATGCACTGTGTGTATAATAATATAGTAATATCCAGGCTTTATATAAATTGATCTCTGCCTGAATGTCATTGTAATTCATGGGGAGTATGAATTAGACCAGAACCATGGCATGATCTGAAGTGGTATTATTAGAATACACGCAGATACACATGCATACACACACATACACATGCATACACACGCATACACACACATACACATGCATAACTTTTCATTGCATCAAGCATATGAAAAAGAGTGTGCACTCATTCACACACACACACACACACACCATGGTGAGAGAGGGTCATAATCCTAGGTGATCACCGGGAGGTGTGTGCCACAAAAACAGCTGACTAAGAAAGTGACAAGACTACAGTGTTGCCTGGAAATCATACACACACACACACTCACACATGTACACACACAAAAAATATATTTTTATGTATTTATGTTACAGGCCTTGTGTAAGTCATGTCATTTTAATAAGGGGACAACTGTAAACACCTTTGGAGTAGAAATAGTTAAAAAGTATCTTTCCCCTGGAGGGTAATGAATGGCTGGCAACCACAAATATCACCCCTCACAGCTAAACTATATCTATCTGGCAACCACAAATATCACCTCTCACAGCTAAACTATATTTATCTGGCAACCACAAATATCACCCCTCATAGCTAAACTATATCTATCTGGCAACCACAAATATCACCCCTCACAGCTAAACTATATCTATCTGGCAACCACAAATATCACCCCTCACAGCTAAACTATATCTATCTGGCAACCACAAATATCACCTCTCACAGCTAAACTATATTTATCTGGCAACCACAAATATCACCCCTCATAGCTAAACTATATCTATCTGGCAACCACAAATATCACCCTCACAGCTAAACTATATCTATCTGGCAACCACAAATATCACCCCTCACAGCTAAACTATATCTATCTGGCAACCACATATATCACCCTCACAGCCACATATATCTCACCCCAAATATCACAGCTAAACTATATCTATCTGGCAACCACAAATATCACCCCTCACAGGTAAACTATGTCTATCTGGCAACCACAAATATCACCCCTCATAGCTAAACTATATCTATCTGGCAACCACATATATCACCCCTCACAGCTAAACTACATATATCTGGCAACCACAAATATCACCCCTCATAGCTAAACTATATCTATCTGGCAACCACAAATATCACCCCTCACAGCTAAACTATATCTATCTGGCAACCACAAATATCACCCCTTACAGCTAAACTATATCTATCTGGCAACCACAGATATCACCCCTCATAGCTAAACTATATCTATCTGGCAACCACATATATCACCCCTCACAGCTAAACTATATCTATCTGGCAACCACAAATATCACCCCTCACAGGTAAACTATGTCTATCTGGCAACCACAAATATCACCCCTCACAGCTAAACTATATCTATCTGGCAACCACATATATCCCCCCTCACAGCTAAACTATATCTATCTGGCAACCACATATATCCCCCCTCACAGCTAAACTATATCTATCTGGCAACCACATATATCCCCCCTCACAGCTAAACTATATCTATCTGGCAACCACATATATCCCCCCTCACAGCTAAACTATATCTATCTGGCAACCACATATATCCCCCCTCACAGCTAAACTATACCTATCTGGTAACAACATTCTTCCACAGTATCAATATCTGCAACTGAGAATCTCACCTCCTGATGTGTCGGCTCCCTCTGTGGGCTCAGCAGCCGCCCCCTCCCCAGCCGACCCATCTCCTGTCTCGCCTTGCTCTCCCGTCCCGGCTGCATCCGGAGGGGAATCCACCGCTACCTCCACCCCGTTGGGACAGGCGTCCTCCATAGCCAGGACCATGAACGCTCTTCGACCGCTCCTCGACCACAGCTATGCTAACCTAACCACAAGTCAACCACCACCACTCAGTGATAGTTGGTCTAAAACTGTCTCCTCTGCCCTTAACCTTCAGTCTACTACACAATGATCAACAATCTCTACCCTTCAGTCTACTACACAATGATCAACAGTCTCTACCCTTCAGTCTACTACACAATGATCAACAGTCTCTACCCTTCAGTCTACTACACAATGATCAACAGTCTCTACCTTCAGTCTACTACACAATGATCAACAGTCTCTACCCTTCAGTCTACAACACAATGATCAACAGTCTCTACCCTTCAGTCTACTACACAATGATCAACAGTCTCTACCCTTCAGTCTACTTCACAATGATCAACAGTCAGTCTACCACAATGATCAACAGTCTACCCTTCACTACAATGATCAACAGTCTCTACCCTTCAGTCTACTACACAATGATCTACAGTCTACACAATGATAGTCCTACCCTTCAGTCTACTACACAATGATCAACAGTCTCTACCCTTCAGTCTACTACACAATGATCAACAGTCTCTACCCTTCAGACACAATGATCAACAGTCTCTACCTTCAGTCTACTACACAATGATCAACAGTCTCTACCCTTCAGTCTACTACACAATGATCAACAGTCTCTACCCTTCAGTCTACTACACACTGATCAACAGTCTCTACCCTTCAGTCTACTACACACTGATCAACAGTCTCTACCCTTCAGTCTACTACACAATGATCAACAGTCTCTACCCTTCAGTCTACTACACAATGATCAACAGTCTCTACCCTTCAGTCTACTACACAATGATCAACAGTCTCTAAACAGATAGAAGATGAAAAACGGAGATAGAAGATGAAAAACAGAGATAGAAGATGAAAGAAATAGAACTAGAATGAAATAAAGAGGAGAGAGACACTAAGGACAGAGAGAGAAATCGAGAGAGATGGAGGCAGATAGCTTGCTCACACAGATGTGGACACAGATTCAGTTGTTCTCAATCCCCTCCCTCAACACTCCCTTTAATACCTCACCCCCACCACCACCACACACACACACACACACACACACACACACACACACACACACACACACACACACAAACACACGCCCTCCTAGCCCCTCCTTACACCAAATCCCCTCCTGCTGTTGAGGGTTTGTTTGAGTTCACATGCAATCATTAACATTTTTCCGGACTCTTTCGGTTGCCCTTCGAAACTCCTCTCCCTTTCTACAGGTGACTGATACTGACACAAACTGATCTTAGATCTGTGTCTAGGGGACATGTTCATTCCATCTACATGCTACACAATTAGGTGGTCCTCCTGTAAGCCCCTCCCCTTCGCTCTCAATGCCCCTCCCCCTCTCACACAGCTGTAGATTAAGAGGATATGATCTGCAGTCCCTAATCCACTCCACCCCCCTTCACCACCCATATCCCTCCCTCCCTCTTCCCAGTAAGCCCCACCCCCTCCCTCTTCCCAGTAAGCCCCACCCCCTCCCTATTCCCAGTCAGCCCCAACTCCATCCACAGCAAATCTGAGCAGGATTTTAATCCTACTGCAAAAACACAGGATTACAGAATCTACTCTGGATTCTCTCTTCCTCTCTCTCTCAGTTCTCAAAGTGCAGTACTCTCTATCACTGCGGTAGATCTCCAAAAGATGGTGTCTGATATATGCACTCAATAAAAACATATATATTATTAGGAATTAAGAACAAATTCTTATTTACAATGACGGCCTACCAAGAGGAACAGGGATGTCTCAACATTGGGTGTGCTCACAAATAGCGTTATACCAATGTTATATCAGCATTATATTAGCAATAAACAGGTGTGTGGACTGGCATAGAGTGTACCAATATTAATAGTAGATACAGGGGATCTCTTCCTCGACCTGTAATCATGGTTGTGACTGGGTTGTCAGGGTGGAACTGTAGAGACAAGGATACAGTCAGAGAGTGGTAGTAGCCAGGGGCAACACAAGGCTACAGTCAGATAGTGGTAGTAGCCAGGGGCAACACAAGGCTACAGTCAGATAGTGGTAGTAGCCAGGGGCAACACAAGACTACAGTCAGATAGTGGTAGTAGCCAGGGGCAACACAAGGCTACAGCCAGATAGTGGTAGTAGCCAGGGGCAACACAAGGATAAAGTCAGATAGTGGTAGTAGCCAGGGGCAACACAAGGCTAAAGTCAGATAGTGGTAGTAGCCAGGGGCAACACAAGGCTACAGTCAGATAGTGGTAGTAGCCAGGGGAAACACAAGGACACAGTCAGATAGTGGTAGTAGCCAGGGGCAACACAAGGCTACAGTCAGATAGTGGTAGTAGCCAGGGTCAACACAAGGCTACAGTCAGATAGTGGTAGTAGCCAGGGGGAAAACAAGGTTACAGTCAGATAGTGGTAGTAGCCAGGGGCAACACAAGGCTAAAGTCAGATAGTGGTA
>NC_088402.1:18393111-18423111 GCF_034236695.1 Oncorhynchus nerka
GACACTTCAATCTGCATGGTCAATGCAGCACATGGAGACACTTCTGTTCAATCTGCATGGTCAATGCAGCACATGGAGACACTTCAATCTGCATGGTCAATGCAGCACATGGAGACACTTCAATCTGCATGGTCAATGCAGCACATGGAGACACTTCAATCTGCATGGTCAATGCAGCACATGGAGACACTTCTGTTCAATCTGCATGGTCAATGCAGCACATGGAGACACTTCAATCTGCATGGTCAATGCAGCACATGGAGACACTTCAATCTGCATGGTCAATGCAGCACATGGAGACACTTCAATCTGCATGGTCAATGCAGCACATGGAGACACTTCAATCTGCATGGTCAATGTAGCACATGGAGACACTTCTGCTCAATCTGCATGGTCAATGCAGCACATGGAGACACTTCTGTTCAATCTGCATGGTCAATGCAGCACATGGAGACACTTATGTTCAATCTGCATGGTCAATGCAGCACATGGAGACACTTCAATCTGCATGGTCAATGCAGCACATGGAGACACTTCAATCTGCATGGTCAATGCAGCACATGGAGACATTTCAATCTGCATGGTCAATGTAGCACATGGAGACACATCTGCATGGTCAATCTGTTCAATCTGCATGGTCAATGCAGCACATGGAGACACTTCTGTTCAATCTGCATGGTCAATGCAGCACATGGAGACACTTATGTTCAATCTGCATGGTCAATGCAGCACATGGAGACACTTCTGTTCAATCTGCATGGTCAATGCAGCACATGGAGACACTTCTGTTCAATCTGCATGGTCAATGCAGCACATGGAGACACTTCTGTTCAATCTGCATGGTCAATGTAGCACATGGAGACACTTCTGTTCAATCTGCATGGTCAATGCAGCACATGGAGACACTTCTGTTCAATCTGCATGGTCAATGCAGCACATGGAGACACTTATGTTCAATCTGCATGGTCAATGCAGCACATAGAGCCACTTATGTTCAATCTGCATGGTCAATGCAGCACATGGAGACACTTCAATCTGCATGGTCAATGCAGCACATGGAGACACTTCAATCTGCATGGTCAATGCAGCACATGGAGATACCTCAATCTGCATGGTCAATCTGCAGCACATGTAGCACATGGAGACCTCAATCTGCATGGTCAATGCAGCACATGGAGACACTTCAATCTGCATGGTCAATGCAGCACATGGAGACACTTCAATCTGCATGGTCAATGCAGCACATGGAGACACTTCAATCTGCATGGTCAATGCAGCACATGGAGACACTTCAATCTGCATGGTCAATGCAGCACATGGAGACACTTCAATCTGCATGGTCAATGCAGCACATGGAAACACTTCAATCTGCATGGTCAATGTAGCACATGGAGACACTTCTGCTCAATCTGCATGGTCAATGCAGCACATGGAGACACTTATGTTCAATCTGCATGGTCAATGCAGCACATGGAGACACTTCAATCTGCATGGTCAATGCAGCACATGGAGCATCTGCATGGTCAATGAGCACATGGAGACACTTCAATCTGCATGGTCAATGCAGCACATGGAGACACTTCAATCTGCATGGTCAATGCAGCACATGGAGACACTTCACATGGTCAATGCAGCACATGGAACACTTCAATCTGCATGGTCAATGCAGCACATGGTCAATGCAGCACTTCAATCTGCATGGTCAATGCAGCACATGGAGACACTTCAATCTGCATGGTCAATGCAGCACATGGAACACTTCAATCTGCATGGTCAATGCAGCACATGGAGACACTTCAATCTGCATGGTCAATGCAGCACATGGAGACACTTCAATCTGCATGGTCAATGCAGCACATGGAGACACTTCAATCTGCATGGTCAATGCAGCACATGGAGACACTTCAATCTGCATGGTCAATGCAGCACATGGAGACACTTCAATCTGCATGGTCAATGCAGCACATGGAGACACTTCAATCTGCATGGTCAATGCAGCACATGGAGACACTTCAATCTGCACATGGAGACACTTCAATCTCATGTTCAATGCAGCACATGGAGACACTTCAATCTGCATGGTCAATGCAGCACATGGAGACACTTCAATCTGCATTCAATCTGCATGGTCAATGCAGCACATGGAGACACTTCAATCTGCATGGTCAATGCAGCACATGGAGACACTTCAATCTGCATGAGACACTTCTGTTCAATCTGCATGGTCAATGCAGCACATGGAGACACTTCAATCTGCATGGTCAATGCAGCACATGGAGACACTTCAATCTGCATGGTCAATGCAGCACATGGAAACACTTCAATCTGCATGGTCAATGCAGCACATGGAACACTTCTGCATGGTCAATCTGCACATGGAGACACTTCAATGTCAAGCACATGGAGACACTTCAATCTGCATGGTCAATCTGTTCAATCTGCATGGTCAATGCAGCACATGGAGACACTTATGTTCAATCTGCATGGTCAATGCAGCACATGGAGACACTTCAATCTGCATGGTCAATGCAGCACATGGAGACACTTCAATCTGCATGGTCAATGCAGCACATGGAGACACTTCAATCTGCATGGTCAATGCAGCACATGGAGACACTTCAATCTGCATGGTCAATGCAGCACATGGAGACACTTCAATCTGCATGGTCAATGCAGCACATGGAGACACTTCAATCTGCATGGTCAATGCAGCACATGGAACACTTCAATCTGCATGGTCAATGCAGCACATGGAGACACTTCACTTCTGTTCAATCTGCATGGTCAATGCAGCACATGGAGACACTTCAATCTGCATGGTCAATGCAGCACATGGAACACTTCAATCTGCATGGTCAATGCAGCACATGGAGACACTTCAATCTGCATGGTCAATCTGCACATGGGTCAATCTGCAGTCAATGCACATGGAGACACTTCTGGTTCAATCTGCATGGTCAATGCAGCACATGGAACACTTCAATCTGCATGGTCAATGCAGCACATGGAGACACCATCTGCTTGCAGCACATGTTCAATCTGCATGGTCAATGCAGCACATGGAGACACTTCTGTTCAATCTGCATGGTCAATGCAGCACATGGAGACACTTCTGCTCAATCTGCATAGTCAATGCAGCACATGGAGACACTTCAATCTGCATGGTCAATGCAGCACATGGAGACACTTCAATCTGCATGGTCAATGCAGCACATGGAGACACTTCAATCTGCATGGTCAATGCAGCACATGGAGACACTTCAATCTGCATGGTCAATGCAGCACATGGAGACACTTCAATCTGCATGGTCAATGCAGCACATGGAGACACTTCAATCTGCATGGTCAATGCAGCACATGGAGACACTTCTGTTCAATCTGCATGGTCAATGCAGCACATGGAACACTTCAATCTGCATGGTCAATGCAGCACATGGAACACTTCAATCTGCATGGTCAATGCAGCACATGGAGACACTTCAATCTGCATGGTCAATGCAGCACATGGAGACACTTCAATCTGCATGGTCAATGCAGCACATGGAGACACTTCAATCTGCATGGTCAATGCAGCACATGGAGACACTTCAATCTGCATGGTCAATGCAGCACATGGAACACTTCTGTTCAATCTGCAATCTGCATGGTCAATGCAGCACATGGACACTTTGTTCAATCTGCATGGTCAATTGGAGACACTGTTCAATCTGCATGGTCAATGCAGCACATGGAGACACTTATGTTCAATCTGCATGGTCAATGCAGCACATGGAGACACTTCAATCTGCATGGTCAATGCAGCACATGGAGACACTTCAATCTGCATGGTCAATGCAGCACATGGAACACTTCTCTCAATCTGCATGGTCAATGCAGCACATGGAGACACTTCACTTCTGTTCAATCTGCATGGTCAATGCAGCACATGGAGACACTTCAATCTGCATGGTCAATGCAGCACATGGAGACACTTCAATCTGCATGGTCAATGCAGCACATGGAGACACTTCAATCTGCATGGTCAATGCAGCACATGGAGACACTTCAATCTGCATGGTCAATGCAGCACATGGAGACACTTCAATCTGCATGGTCAATGCAGCACATGGAGACACTTCAATCTGCATGGTCAATGCAGCACATGGAGACACTTCAATCTGCATGGTCAATGCAGCACATGGAGACACTTCTGTTCAATCTGCATGGTCAATGCAGCTGCATGGTCAATGGCACATGGAGACACTTCAATCTGCATGGTCAATGCAGCACATGGAGACACTTCTGTTCAATCTGCATGGTCAATGCAGCACATGGAGACACTTCAATCTGCATGGTCAATGCAGCACATGGAGACACTTCAATCTGCATGGTCAATGCAGCACACAGAGACACTTCAATCTGCATGGTCAATGCAGCACATGGAGACACTTCAATCTGCATGGTCAATGCAGCACATGGAGACACTTCAATCTGCATGGTCAATGCAGCACATGGAGACACTTCTGCTCAATCTGCATGGTCAATGCAGCACATGGAGACACTTATGTTCAATCTGCATGGTCAATGCAGCACATGGAGACACTTCAATCTGCGTGGTCAATGCAGCACATGGAGTTCAATCTGCATGGTCAATGCAGCACATGGAGACACTTCAATCTGCATGGTCAATGCAGCACATGGAGACACTTCAATCTGCATGGTCAATGCAGCACATGGAACACTTTGTTCAATCTGCATGGTCAATGCAGCACATGGAGACACTTCAATCTGCATGGTCAATGCAGCACATGGAGACACTTCAATCTGCATGGTCAATGCAGCACTTCTGTTCAATCTGCATGGTCAATGCAGCACATGGAGACACTTCAATCTGCATGGTCAATGCAGCACATGGAGACACTTCAATCTGCATGGTCAATGCAGCACATGGAACACTTCAATCTGCATGGTCAATGCAGCACATGGAGACACTTCAATCTGCATGGTCAATGCAGCACATGGAGACACTTCTTCAATCTGCATGGTCAATGCAGCACATGGAGACACTGCATGGTTCTGTTCAATCTGCATGGTCAATGCAGCACATGGAGACACTCAATCTGCATTCAATCTGGAGACACTTCAATCTCAATGCAGCACATGGAGACACTTCAATCTGCATGGTCAATGCAGCATGGTTCAATCTGCATGGTCAATGCAGCACATGGAGACACTTCAATCTGCATGGTCAATGCAGCACATGGAGACACTTCAATCTGCATGGTCAATGCAGCACATGGAGACACTTCAATCTGCATGGTCAATGCAGCACATGGAGACACTTCAATCTGCATGGTCAATGCAGCACATGGAGAACACTTCAATCTGCATGGTCAATGCAGCACATGGAGACACTTCAATCTGCATGGTCAATGCAGCACATGGAACACTTCAATCTGCATGGTCAATGCAGCACATGGAGACACTTCTGTTCAATCTGCATGGTCAATGCAGCACATGCAGAGACACTTCTGTTCAATCTGCATGGTCTGCACATGGAGACAGTCAATGGTCAATGCAGCACATGGGACCTAATCTGCATGGTCAATTATGTTCAATCTGCATGGTCAATGCAGCACATGGAGACACTTCAATCTGCATGGTCAATGCAGCACATGAGACACTTCAATCTGCATGGTCAATGCAGCACATGGAACACTTCAATCTGCATGGTCAATGCAGCACATGGAGACACTTCTGTTCAATCTGCATGGTCAATGCAGCACATGGAGACACTTCTGTTCAATCTGCATGGTCAATGCAGCACATGGAGACACTTCAATCTGCATGGTCAATGCAGCACATGGAGACACTTCAATCTGCATGGTCAATGCAGCACATGGAGACACTTCAATCTGCATGGTCAATGCAGCACATGGAACACTTCTGTTCAATCTGCATGGTCAATGCAGCACATGGAGACACACTTCAATCTGCATGGTCAATGCAGCACATGGAGACACTTCAATCTGCATGGTCAATGCAGCACATGGAGACACTTCAATCTGCATGGTCAATGCAGCACATGGAGACACTTCAATCTGCATGGTCAATGCAGCACATGGAGACACTTCAATCTGCATGGTCAATGCAGCACATGGAGACACTTCTTCTCAATCTGCATGGTCAATGCAGCACATGGAGACACTTCAATCTGCATGGTCAATGCAGCACATGGAACACTTCAATCTGCATGGTCAATGCAGCACATGGAGACACTTCAATCTGCATGGTCAATGCAGCACATGGAGACACTTCAATCTGCATGGTCAATGCAGCAATGGAGACACTTCAATCTGCATGGTCAATGCAGCACATGGAGAACACTTCAATCTGCATGGTCAATGCAGCACATGGAGAACACTTCTGTTCAATCTGCATGGTCAATGCAGCACATGGACACTTCAACATGGTCAACTTCAATCTGCATGGTCAATGCAGCACATGGAGACACTTCAATCTGCATGGTCAATGCAGCACATGGAACACTTCAATCTGCATGGTCAATGCAGCACATGGAGACACTTCAATCTGCATGGTCAATGCAGCACATGGAGACACTTCAATCTGCATGGTCAATGCAGCACATGGAGACACTTCTGTTCAATCTGCATGGTCAATGCAGCACATGGATGGAACACTTATGTTCAATCTGCATGGTCAATGCAGCACATGGAGACACTTTATGTTCAATCTGCATGGTCAATGCAGCACATGGAGACACTTCAATCTGCATGGTCAATGCAGCACATGGAGACACTTCATCTTCAATCTGCATGGTCAATGCAGCACATGGAACACTTCAATCTGCATGGTCAATGCAGCACATGGAGACACTTCTGTTCAATCTGCATGGTCAATGCAGCACATGGAGACACTTCAATCTGCATGGTCAATGCAGCACATGGAGACACTTCAATCTGCATGGTCAATGCAGCACATGGAGACACTTCAATCTGCATGGTCAATGCAGCACATGGAGACACTTCAATCTGCATGGTCAATGCAGCACATGGAGACACTTCAATCTGCGTGGTCAATGCAGCACATGGAGACACTTCAATCTGCATGGTCAATGCAGCACATGGAGACACTTCTGTTCAATCTGCATGGTCAATGCAGCACATGGAGACACTTCTGTTCAATCTGCATAGTCAATGCAGCACATGGAACACTTATGTTCAATCTGCATGGTGCAGCAATGCATCTGCACATGGCACATGGAGACACTTCAATCTGCATGGTCAATGCAGCACATGGAACACTTCAATCTGCATGGTCAATGCAGCACATGGAACACTTCAATCTGCATGGTCAATGCAGCACATGGAACACTTCAATCTGCATGGTCAATGCAGCACATGGAGACACTTCAATCTGCATGGTCAATGCAGCACATGGAAACACTTCAATCTGCATGGTCAATGCAGCACATGGAGACACTTCAATCTGCATGGTCAATGCAGCACATGGAACACTTCTTCAATCTGCATGGTCAATGCAGCACATGGAGACACTTATGTTCAATCTGCATGGTCAATGCAGCACATGGACACACTTCTGTTCAATCTGCATGGTCAATGCAGCACATGGATGGTCAATGCACATTATGTTCAATCTGCATGGTCAATGCAGCACATGGAGACACTTCAATCTGCATGGTCAATGCAGCACATGGAGACACTTCAATCTGCATGGTCAATGCAGCACATGGAGACACTTCAATCTGCATGGTCAATGCAGCACATGGGACACTTCAATCTGCATGGTCAATGCAGCACATGGAGACACTTCAATCTGCATGGTCAATGCAGCACATGGAGCACACTTCAATCTGCATGGTCAATGCAGCACATGGAACACTTCAATCTGCATGGTCAATGCAGCACATGGAGACACTTCAATCTGCATGGTCAATGCAGCACATGGAGACACTTCTGTTCAATCTGCATGGTCAATGCAGCACATGGAGACACTTATGTTCTTCAATCTGCATGGAGACACTTCAATCTGCAATGCAGCACATGGAGACACTTCAATCTGCATGGTCAATGCAGCACATGGAGACACTTCAATCTGCATGGTCAATGCAGCACATGGAGACACTTCAATCTGCATGGTCAATGCAGCACATGGAGACACTTCAATCTGCATGGTCAATGCAGCACATGGAGACACTTCAATCTGCATGGTCAATGCAGCACATGGAGACACTTCAATCTGCATGGTCAATGCAGCACATGGAGACACTTCTGTTCAATCTGCATGGTCAATGCAGCACATGGAGACACTTCTGTTCAATCTGCATAGTCAATGCAGCACATGGAGACACTTATGTTCAATCTGCATGGTCAATGCAGCACATGGAGACACTTCAATCTGCATGGTCAATGCAGCACATGGAGACACTTCAATCTGCATGGTCAATGCAAGCACATGGAACACTTCAATCTGCATGGTCAATGCAGCACATGGAGACACTTCTGTTCAATCTGCATGGTCAATGCAGCACATGGAGACACTTCAATCTGCATGGTCAATGCAGCACATGGAGACACTTCAATCTGCATGGTCAATGCAGCACATGGAGACACTTCAATCTGCATGGTCAATGCAGCACATGGAGACACTTCAATCTGCATGGTCAATGCAGCACATGGAACACTTCTGTTCAATCTGCATGGTCAATGCAGCACATGGAACACTTATGTTCAATCTGCATGGTCAATGCAGCACATGGAGACACTTCAATCTGCATGGTCAATGCAGCACATGGAACACTTCAATCTGCATGGTCAATGCAGCACATGGAACACTTCAATCTGCATGGTCAATGCAGCACATGGAGACACTTCATGGTTCAATCTGCATGGTCAATGCAGCACATGGAGACACTTCAATCTGCATGGTCAATGCAGCACATGGAGACACTTCAATCTGCATGGTCAATGCAGCACATGGAGAACACTTCAATCTGCATGGTCAATGCAGCACATGGAGACACTTCAATCTGCATGGTCAATGCAGCACATGGAAACACTTCAATCTGCATGGTCAATGTAGCACATGGAACACTTCAATCTGCATGGTCAATGCAGCACATGGAACACTTCAATCTGCATGGTCAATGCAGCACATGCAGAACACTTCAATCTGCATGGTCAATGCAGCACATGGAGACACTTCAATCTGCATGGTCAATGCAGCACATGGAACACTTCTGTTCAATCTGCATAGTCAATGCAGCACATGGAGACACTTATGTTCAATCTGCATGGTCAATGCAGCACATGGAGAACACTTCAATCTGCATGGTCAATGCAAGCACATGGAGACACTTCAATCTGCATGGTCAATGCAGCACATGGAACACTTCAATCTGCATGGTCAATGCAGCACATGGAACACTTCTGTTCAATCTGCATGCAGTCAATGCAGCACATGGAACACTTCAATCTGCATGGTCAATGCAGCACATGGAGACACTTCAATCTGCATGGTCAATGCAGCACACAGACACTTCAATCTGCATGGTCAATGCAGCACATGAACACTTCAATCTGCATGGTCAATGCAGCACATGGAGAACACTTCAATCTGCATGGTCAATGCAGCACATGGAACACTTCTTCTCAATCTGCATGGTCAATGCAGCACATGGAGAAACACTTCCGTCTGCATGGTTATGTTCAATCTGCATGGTCAATGCAGCACATGGAACACTTATGTTCAATCTGCATGGTCAATGCAGCACATGGAACACTTCAATCTGCATGGTCAATGCAGCACATGGAACACTTCAATCTGCATGGTCAATGCAGCACATGGAACACTTCAATCTGCATGGTCAATGCAGCACATGGAACTTCACTTCTGTTCAATCTGCATGGTCAATGCAGCACATGGAACACTTCAATCTGCATGGTCAATGCAGCACATGGCACAACACTTCAATCTGCATGGTCAATGCAGCATGGAACATGGTCAAACACTTCAATCTGCATGGTCAATGCAGCACATGGAGACACTTCAATCTGCATGGTCAATGCAGCACATGGAACACTTCAATCTGCGTGGTCAATGCAGCACATGGAACACTTCAATCTGCATGGTCAATGCAGCACATGGAACACTTCTGTTCAATCTGCATGGTCAATGCAGCACATGGAACACTTCTGTTCAATCTGCATAGTCAATGCAGCACATGGAACACTTATGTTCAATCTGCATGGTCAATGCAGCACATGGAACACTTCTTCAATCTGCATGGTCAATGCAGCACATGGAACACTTCAATCTGCATGGTCAATGCAGCACATGGAACACTTCAATCTGCATAGTCCAATGCAGCACATGGAACACTTCAATCTGCATGGTCAATGCAGCACATGGAACACTTCAATCTGCATGGTCAATGCAGCACATGGAGACACTTCAATCTGCATGGTCAATGCAGCACATGGGAGACACTTCAATCTGCATGGTCAATGCAGCACATGGAACACTTCTGTTCAATCTGCATGGTCAATGCAGCACATGGAGACACTTCTGTTCAATCTGCATAGTCAATGCAGCACATGGAGACACTTATGTTCAATCTGCATGGTCAATGCAGCACATGGAGACACTTCAATCTGCATGGTCAATGCAGCACATGGAGACACTTCAATCTGCATGGTCAATGCAGCACATGGAACACTTCTGTTCAATCTGCATGGTCAATGCAGCACATGGAGACACTTCAATCACATGGTCAATCTGAACTTCAATCTGCATGGTCAATGCAGCACATGGAAGACACTTCAATCTGCATGGTCAATGCAGCACATGGAGACACTTCTGTTCAATCTGCATGGTCAATGCAGCACATGGAACACTTCAATCTGCATGGTCAATGCAGCACATGGAAGACACTTCAATCTGCATGGTCAATGCAGCACATGGAACACTTCAATCTGCTTCAATGCAGCACATGGAACACTTCAATCTGCATGGTCAATGCATACAGAACACTTCAATCTCGTGGTCAATGCGGCACATGGAACACTTCAATCTGCATGGTCAATGCAGCACATGGAACACTTCTGTTCAATCTGCATGGTCAATGCAGCACATGGGAACACTTCTGTTCAATCTGCATAGTCAATGCGGCACATGGAACACTTATGTTCAATCTGCATGGTCAATGCAGCACATGGAGACACTTCAATCTGCATGGCCAATGCAGCACATGGAACACTTCAATCTGCATGGTCAATGCAGCACATGGAGAACACTTCAATCTGCATGGTCAATGCAGCATGGAACACTTCTGTTCAATCTGCATGGTCAATGCAGCACATGGAACACTTCAATCTGCATGGTCAATGCAGCACACAGAACACTTCAATCTGCATGGTCAATGCAGCACAGAACACTTCAATCTGCATGGTCAATGCAGCACATGGAAACACTTCAATCTGCATGGTCAATGCAGCACATGGAACACTTCTGCTCAATCTGCATGGTCAATGCAGCACATGGAGACACTTATGTTCAATCTGCATGGTCAATGCAGCACATGGAGACACTTATGTTCAATCTGCATGGTCAATGCAGCACATGGAACACTTCAATCTGCATGGTCAATGCAGCACATGGAGACACTTCAATCTGCATGGTCAATGCAGCACATGGAGACACTTCAATCTGCATGGTCAATGCAGCACACATGGAACACTTCAATCTGCATGGTCAATGCAGCACATGCAGAGAACACTTCAATCTGCATGGTCAATGCAGCACATGGAACACTTCAATCTGCATGGTCAATGCAGCACATGGAGACACTTCTGTTCAATCTGCATGGTCAATGCAATCTGCACATGGATGGAACACTTCAATCTGCATGGTCAATGCAGCACATGGAACACTTCAATCTGCATGGTCAATGCAGCACATGGAGACACTTCAATCTGCATGGTCAATGCAATCTGCATGGTCAATGGAGACACTTCAATCTGCATGGTCAATGCAGCACATGGGCAGCACACTTCAATCTGCATGGTCAATGCAGCACATGGAGACACTTCAATCTGCAATGCAGTCAATGCATCTGCACAATGCAGAGAACACTTCTGTTCAATCTGCATGGTCAATGCAGCACATGGAGACACTTCTGTTCAATCTGCATAGTCAATGCAGCACATGGACACTTATGTTCAATCTGCATGGTCAATGCAGCACATGGAAGACACTTCAATCTGCATGGTCAATGCAGCACATGGAACACTTCAATCTGCATGGTCAATGCAGCACATGGAACACTTCAATCTGCATGGTCAATGCAGCACATGGAACACTTCAATCTGCATGGTCAATGCAGCACATGGAACACTTCAATCTGCATGGTCAATGTCAGCACATGGGGAACACTTCACTTCTTCTCAATCTGCATGGTCAATGCAGCACATGGAACACTTCTGTTCAATCTGCATGGTCAATGCAGCACATGGAACACTTCTGTTCAATCTGCATGGTCAATGCAGCACATGGAGACACTTCTGTTCAATCTGCATGGTCAATGCAGCACATGGAACACTTATGTTCAATCTGCATGGTCAATGCAGCACATGGAGAACACTTCAATCTGCATGGTCAATGCAGCACATGGAACACTTCAATCTGCATGGTCAATGCAGCATGGAACACTTCAATCTGCATGGTCAATGCAGCACATGGAACACTTCAATCTGCATGGTCAATGCAGCACATGGAACACTTCTGTTCAATCTGCATGGTCAATGCAGCACATGGATGGAACACTTCAATCTGCATGGTCAATGCAGCACATGGAACACTTCAATCTGCATGGTCAATGCAGCACATGGAGAACACTTCTTCTCAATCTGCATGGTCAATGCAGCACATGGGAAGAACACTTCTGTTCAATCTGCATAGTCAATGCAGCACATGGAGACACTTCTGTTCAATCTGCATATTCAATGCAGCACATGGAGAACACTTCAATCTGCATGGTCAATGCAGCACATGGAACACTTCAATCTGCATGGTCAATGCAGCACATGGAGACACTTCAATCTGCATGGTCAATGCAGCACATGGAACACTTCAATCTGCATGGTCAATGCAGCACATGGAACACTTCAATCTGCATGGTCAATGCAGCACATGGAGACACTTCTGTTCAATCTGCATGGTCAATGCAGCACATGGAGACACTTCTGTTCAATCTGCATAGTCAATGCAGCACATGGAACACTTCTGTTCAACACTTATCAATCTGCATGGTCAATGCAGCACATGGAGACACTTCAATCTGCATGGTCAATGCAGCACATGGAACACTTCAATCTGCATGGTCAATGCAGCACATGGAACACTTCAATCTGCATGGTCAATGCAGCACATGGAACACTTCTTTCAATCTGCATGGTCAATGCAGCACATGGAGACACACTTCTGTTCAATCTGCATGGTCAATGCAGCACATGGAACACTTCTTCAATCTGCATGGTCAATGCAGCACATGGAACACTTCAATCTGCATGGTCAATGCAGCACACGGAAGACACTTCAATCTGCATGGTCAATGCAGCACATGGTCAATGCAACACTTCAATCTGCATGGTCAATGCAGCACATGGAGACACTTCAATCTGCATGGTCAATGCAGCACATGGAACACTTCTTCTCAATCTGCATGGTCAATGCAGCACATGGAGAACACTTCTGTTCAATCTGCATGGTCAATGCAGCACATGGAACACTTCTGTTCAATCTGCATAGTCAATGCAGCACATGGAGACACTTATGTTCAATCTGCATGGTCAATGCAGCACATGGAGAACACTTCAATCTGCATGGTCAATGCAGCACATGGAGACACTTCAATCTGCATGGTCAATGCAGCACATGGAACACTTCAATCTGCATGGTCAATGCAGCACATGGAGACACTTCTGTTCAATCTGCATGGTCAATGCAGCACATGGAACACTTCAATCTGCATGGTCAATGCAGCACTGGAAGACACTTCAATCTGCATGGTCAATGCAGCACATGGAGACACTTCAATCTGCATGGTCAATGCAGCAATGCAGCATGGAACACTTCTTTCAATATGCATGGTCAATGCAGCACATGGAGACACTTCTTCTCAATCTGCATGGTCAATGCAGCACATGGAACACTTCTGTTCAATCTGCATAGTCAATGCAGCACATGGAGACACTTCTGTTCAATCTGCATGGTCAATGCAGCACATGGAGACACTTATGTTCAATCTGCATGGTCAATGCAGCAATGCATGGAGAACACTTCTGTTCAATCTGCATGGTCAATGCAGCACATGGAGACACTTCTTCTCAATCTGCATGGTCAATGCAGCACATGGAGACACTTCTGTTCAATCTGCATGGTCAATGCAGCACATGGAGACACTTCTGTTCAATCTGCATGGTCAATGCAGCACATGGAGTTCAACACTTCAATCTGCATGGTCAATGCAGCACATGGAGACACTTCAATCTGCATGGTCAATGCAGCACATGGAGACACTTCAATCTGCATGGTCAATGCAGCACATGGAGACACTTCTGTTCAATCTGCATGGTCAATGCAGCACATGGAGACACTTCTGAACACTTCAATCTGCATGGTCAATGCAGCACATGGAGACACTTCAATCTGCATTCAATCTGCATGGTCAATGCAGCACATGGAGACACTTCTTCAATCTGCATGGTCAATGCAGCACATGGAACAATTCAATCTGCATGGTCAATGCAGCACATGGAGACACTTCAATTCATGGTCAATTCAATCTGCATGGTCAATGCAGCACATGGAGACACTTCTGTTCAATCTGCATGGTCAATGCAGTTCATCTGCATGGGAAAGCACATGGAGACACTTCTGTTCAATCTGCATGGTCAATGCAGCACATGGAACACTTATGTTCAATCTGCATGGTCAATGCAGCACATGGAACACTTCAATCTGCATGGTCAATGCAGCACATGGAGACACTTCTTCTCAATCTGCATGGTCAATGCAGCACATGGAGACACTTCTGTTCAATCTGCATGGTCAATGCAGCACATGGAACACTTCTGTTCAATCTGCATGGTCAATGCAGCACATGGAAGACACTTATGTTCAATCTGCATGGTCAATGTAGCACATGGAGACACTTCTGCTCAATCTGCATGGTCAATGCAGCACATGGAGACACTTATGTTCAATCTGCATGGTCAATGCAGCACATGGAGACACTTATGTTCAATCTGCATGGTCAATGCAGCACATGGAGACACTTCAATCTGCATGGTCAATGCAGCACATGGAGACACTTCAATCTGCATGGTCAATGCAGCACATGGAACACTTCAATCTGCATGGTCAATGCAGCACATGGAACACTTCAATCTGCATGGTCAATGCAGCACATGGAGACACTTCAATCTGCATGGTCAATGCAGCACATGGAGACACTTCAATCTGCATGGTCAATGCAGCACATGGAGACACTTCTGTTCAATCTGCATGGTCAATGCAGCACATGGAGACACTTCAATCTGCATGGTCAATGCAGCACATGGAACACTTCAATCTGCATGGTCAATGCAGCACATGGAACACTTCAATCTGCATGGTCAATGCAGCACATGGGAGACACTTCAATCTGCATAGTCAATCATGGAACACTTCAATCTGCGTGGTCAATGCAGCACATGGAGACACTTCAATCTGCATGGTCAATGCAGCACATGGAACACTTCTGTTCAATCTGCATGGTCAATGCAGCACATGGAACACTTCTGTTCAATCTGCATAGTCAATGCAGCACATGGAAACACTTATGTTCAATCTGCATGGTCAATGCAGCACATGGAGACACTTCAATCTGCATGGTCAATGCAGCACATGGAACACTTCAATCTGCATGGTCAATGCAGCACATGGAGACACTTCAATCTGCATGGTCAATGCAGCACATGGAACACTTCAATCTGCATGGTCAATGCAGCACATGGAACACTTCAATCTGCATGGTCAATGCAGCACATGGAACACTTCTTCTCAATCTGCATGGTCAATGCAGCACATGGATGCACACTTCTGTTCAATCTGCATGGTCAATGCAGCACATGGAGACACTTCTGTTCAATCTGCATGGTCAATGCAGCACATGGAACACTTCTGTTCAATCTGCATAGTCAATGCAGCACATGGACTTCTGTTCAACACATGAATTTTAGGCACTTATGTTCAATCTGCATGGTCAATGCAGCACATGGAACACTTCAATCTGCATGGTCAATGCAGCATGGAGACACTTCAATCTGCATGGTCAATGCAGCACATGGAGACACTTCAATCTGCATGGTCAATGCAGCACATGGAACACTTCAATCTGCATGGTCAATGCAGCACATGGAGACACTTCTGTTCAATCTGCATGGTCAATGCAGCACATGGAACACTTCAATCTGCATGGTCAATGCAGCACATGGAACACTTCAATCTGCATGGTCAATGCAGCACATGGAGAACACTTCAATCTGCATGGTCAATGCAGCACATGGAGAACACTTCAATCTGCATGGTCAATGCAGCACATGGAACACTTCTGTTCAATCTGCATGGTCAATGCAGCACATGCAGAGAACACTTCAATCTGCATGGTCAATGCAGCACATGAACACTTCAATCTGCATGGTCAATGCAGCACATGGAACACTTCAATCTGCATGGTCAATGCAGCACATGGATGGACACTTCAATCTGCATGGTCAATGCAGCACATGGAACACTTCAATCTGCGTGGTCAATGCAGCACATGGAACACTTCAATCTGCATGGTCAATGCAGCACATGGAACACTTCTGTTCAATCTGCATGGTCAATGCAGCACATGGAACACTTCTGTTCAATCTGCATAGTCAATGCAGCACATGGAACACTTATGTTCAATCTGCATAGTCAATGCAGCACATGGAACACTTCAATCTGCATGGTCAATGCAGCACATGGAACACTTCAATCTGCATGGTCAATGCAGCACATGGAGACACTTCAATCTGCATGGTCAATGCAGCACATGGAGACACTTCAATCTGCATGGTCAATGCAGCACATGGAGACACTTCAATCTGCATGGTCAATGCAGCACATGGAGACACTTCTTCTCAATCTGCATGGTCAATGCAGCACATGGAGACACTTCTGTTCAATCTGCATGGTCAATGCAGCACATGGAGACACTTCTGTTCAATCTGCATGGTCAATGCAGCACATGGAGACACTTCTGTTCAATCTGCATAGTCAATGCAGCACATGGAGACACTTCAATCTGTTCAATCAGCACATGGAACACTTCAATCTGCGTGGTCAATGCGTCAAGCACATGGAACACTTCAATCTGCATGGTCAATGCAGCACATGGAACACTTCAATCTGCATGGTCAATGCAGCACATGGAGAACACTTCAATCTGCATGGTCAATGCAGCACATGGAACACTTCAATCTGCATGGTCAATGCAGCACATGGAACACTTCTGTTCAATCTGCATGGTCAATGCAGCACATGGAGACACTTCAATCTGCATGGTCAATGCAGCACATGGAACACTTCAATCTGCATGGTCAATGCAGCACATGGAGAACACTTCTGCATGGTCAATCTGCATGGTCAATGCAGCAGCACATGGAACACTTCTGTTCAATCTGCATGGTCAATGCAGCACATGGAGAACACTTCTGCTCAATCTGCATATTCAATGCAGCACATGGAACACTTCAATCTGCATGGTCAATGCAGCACATGGAACACTTCAATCTGCATGGTCAATGCAGCACATGGAGACACTTCAATCTGCATGGTCAATGCAGCACATGGAACACTTCTGTTCAATCTGCATGGTCAATGCAGCACATGGAGAACACTTCAATCTGCATGGTCAATGCAGCACATGGAACACTTCAATCTGCATGGTCAATGCAGCACATGGAACACTTCTGTTCAATCTGCATGGTCAATGCAGCACATGGAACACTTCTGTTCAATCTGCATAGTCAATGCAGCACATGGAACACTTATGTTCAATCTGCATGGTCAATGCAGCACATGGAACACTTCAATCTGCATGGTCAATGCAGCACATGGAGACACTTCAATCTGCATGGTCAATGCAGCACATGGAACACTTCAATCTGCATGGTCAATGCAGCACATGGAGACACTTCAATCTGCATGGTCAATGCAGCACATGGAGACACTTCAATCTGTTCAATCTGCATGGAACACTTCAATCTGCATGGCACATGCAGCACATGAAACACTTCAATCTGCATGGTCAATGCAGCACATGGAGACACTTCAATCTGCATGGTCAATGCAGCACATGGAGACACTTCAATCTGCATGGTCAATGCAGCACATGGAGACACTTCAATCTGCATGGTCAATGCAGCACATGGAGACACTTCTTCAATCTGCATGGTCAATGCAGCACATGGAGACACTTCTTCTCAATCTGCATGGTCAATGCAGCACATGGAACACTTCTGTTCAATCTGCATGGTCAATGCAGCACATGGGAGACACTTCTGTTCAATCTGCATAGTCAATGCAGCACATGGAGACACTTATGTTCAATCTGCATGGTCAATGCAGCACATGGAGACTTCAATCTGCATGGTCAATCAACTTCAATCTGCATGGTCAATGCAGCACATGGAGACACTTCAATCTGCATGGTCAATGCAGCACATGGAACACTTCAATCTGCATGGTCAATGCAGCACATGGAGACACTTCTGTTCAATCTGCATGGTCAATGCAGCACATGGAACACTTATGTTCAATCTGCATGGTCAATGCAGCACATGGAAACACTTCATGTTCAATCTGCATGGTCAATGCAGCACATGGAGACACTTCAATCTGCATGGTCAATGCAGCACATGGAGACAATTCAATCTGCATGGTCAATGCAGCACATGGAACACTTCTTTCAATCTGCATGGTCAATGCAGCACATGGAGACACTTCTGTTCAATCTGCATGGTCAATGCAGCACATGGAGACACTTCTGTTCAATCTGCATGGTCAATGCAGCACATGGAACACTTATGTTCAATCTGCATGGTCAATGCAGCACATGGAGACACTTCAATCTGCATGGTCAATGCAGCACATGGAACACAATTGCATGGTCAATCTCAATCTGCATGGTCAATGCACAGCAATCTGCATGGTCAATGCAGCACATGGACACTTCTGTTCAATCTGCATGGTCAATGTAGCACATGGAGACACTTCTGCTCAATCTGCATGGTCAATGCAGCACATGGAGACACTTATGTTCAATCTGCATGGTCAATGCAGCACATGGAGACACTTATGTTCAATCTGCATGGTCAATGCAGCACATGGAGACACTTCAATCTGCATGGTCAATGCAGCACATGGAGACACTTCAATCTGCATGGTCAATGCAGCACATGGAGACACTTCAATCTGCATGGTCAATGCAGCACATGGAGACACTTCAATCTGCATGGTCAATGCAGCACATGGAGACACTTCAATCTTCAATCTGCATGGTCAATGTCAGCACATGGAGACACTTCAATCTGCATGGTCAATGCAGCACATGGAGACACTTATGTTCAATCTGCATGGTCAATGCAGCACATGGAGACACTTCAATCTGCATGGTCAATGCAGCACATGGAACACTTCAATCTGCATGGTCAATGCAGCACATGGAGACACTTCAATCTGCATGGTCAATGCAGCACATGGAGACACTTCTTCAATCTGCATGGTCAATGCAGCACATGGAACACTTCAATCTGCATGGTCAATGCAGCACATGGAACACTTCAATCTGCATGGTCAATGCAGCACATGGAGACACTTCAATCTGCATGGTCAATGCAGCACATGGAGACACTTCAATCTGCATGGTCAATGCAGCACATGGATGGAGACACTTCAATCTGCATGGTCAATGCAGCACATGGAACACTTCAATCTGCATGGTCAATGCAGCACATGGAGACACTTCTGTTCAATCTGCATGGTCAATGCAGCACATGGAGACACTTCTGTTCAATCTGCATAGTCAATGCAGCACATGGAGACACTTCAATCTGTTCAATCTGCATGGTCAATGCAGCACATGGAGACACTTCAATCTGCATGGTCAATGCAGCACATGGAGACACTTCAATCTGCATGGTCAATCTGCATGGTCAATGCAGCACATGGAGACACTTCAATCTGCATGGTCAATGCAGCACATGGAGACACTTCAATCTGCATGGTCAATGCAGCACATGGAGACACTTCAATCTGCATGGTCAATGCAGCACATGGAGACACTTCAATCTGCATGGTCAATGCAGCACATGGAGACTTCTGTTCAATCTGCATGGTCAATGCAGCACATGGAACACTTCTGTTCAATCTGCATGGTCAATGCAGCACATGGAGACACTTATGTTCAATCTGCATGGTCAATGCAGCACATGGAGACACACTTCAATCTGCATGGTCAATGCAGCACATGGAGACACTTCAATCTGCATGGTCAATGCAGCAATCTGCATGGTCAATGCAGCACATGGAGACACTTCAATCTGCATGGTCAATGCAGCACATGGAGACACATCTGCTTCTGTTCAATCTGCATGGTCAATGCAGCACATGGAGACACTTCAATCTGCATGGTCAATGCAGCACATGGGCATAGTCAATGCAGCACTTCAATCTGCATGGTCAATGCAGCACATGGAGACACTTCAATCTGCATGGTCAATGCAGCACATGGAGACACTTCAATCTGCATGGTCAATGCAGCACATGGAGACACTTCAATCTGCATGGTCAATGCAGCACATGGAGACACTTCTGTTCAATCTGCATGGTCAATGCAGCACATGGAGACACTTCTGTTCAATCTGCATGGTCAATGCAGCACATGGAGACACTTCTGTTCAATCTGCATGGTCAATGCAGCACATGGAGACACTTATGTTCAATCTGCATGGTCAATGCAGCACATGAGATATGCATGGTCAATGCACACTGACACTTCAATCTGCATGGTCAATGCAGCACATGGAGACACTTCAATCTGCATGGTCAATGCAGCACATGGAGAACACTTCAATCTGCATGGTCAATGCAGCACATGGAGACACTTCAATCTGCATGGTCAATGCAGCACATGGAACACTTCAATCTGCATGGTCAATGCAGCACATGGAACACTTCAATCTGCATGGTCAATGCAGCACATGGAGACACTTCTTTCAATCTGCATGTTCAATCTGCATGGTCAATGCAGCACATGGAGACACTTCAATCTGCATGGTCAATGCAGCACATGGAGACACTTCAATCTGCATGGTCAATGCAGCACATGGAGACACTTCAATCTGCATGGTCAATGCAGCACATGGAGACACTTCAATCTGCATGGTCAATGCAGCACATGGAAACACTTCAATCTGCATGGTCAATGCAGCACATGGAGACACTTCAATCTGCATGGTCAATGCAGCACATGGAGACACTTCTGTTCAATCTGCATGGTCAATGCAGCACATGGAGACACTTCTGTTCAATCTGCATGGTCAATGCAGCACATGGAGACACTTATGTTCAATCTGCATGGTCAATGCAGCACATGGAGACACTTCAATCTGCATGGTCAATGCAGCACATGGAGACACTTCAATCTGCATGGTCAATGCAGCACATGGAGACACTTCAATCTGCATGGTCAATGCAGCACATGGAGACACTTCAATCTGCATGGTCAATGCAGCACATGGAGACACTTCTGTTCAATCTGCATGGTCAATGCAGCACATGGAGACACTTCAATCTGCATGGTCAATGCAGCACATGGAGACACTTCAATCTGCATGGTCAATGCAGCACATGGAGACACTTCTGTTCAATCTGCATGGTCAATGCAGCACATGGAGACACACTTCTGTTCAATCTGCATGGTCAATGCAGCACATGGAGACACTTCTGTTCAATCTGCATGGTCAATGCAGCACATGGAACACTTATGTTCAATCTGCATGGTCAATGCAGCACATGGAGACACTTCAATCTGCATGGTCAATGCAGCACATGGAGACACTTCAATCTGCATGGTCAATGCAGCACATGGAGACACTTCAATCTGCATGGTCAATGCAGCACATGGAGACACTTCAATCTGCATGGTCAATGCAGCACATGGAGACACTTCTGTTCAATCTGCATGGTCAATGCAGCACATGGAGACACTTCAATCTGCATGGTTCAATCTGCATGGTCAATGCAGCACATGGAGACACTTCAATCTGCATGGTCAATGCAGCACATGGAGACACTTCTTCTCAATCTGCATGGTCAATGCAGCACATGGAGACACTTCTGTTCAATCTGCATGGTCAATGCAGCACATGGAGACACTTCTGTTCAATCTGCATGGTCAATGCAGCACATGGAGACACTTCTGTTCTTCTGTCAATCAATCTGCATATGGTCAATGCAGCACATGGAGACACTTCAATCTGCATGGTCAATGCAGCACATGGAGACACTTCAATCTGCATGGTCAATGCAGCACATGGAGACACTTCAATCTGCATGGTCAATGCAGCACATGGAGACACTTCAATCTGCATGGTCAATGCAGCACATGGAGACACTTCAATCTGCATGGTCAATGCAGCACATGGAGACACTTCAATCTGCATGGTCAATGCAGCACATGGAGACACTTCTTCTGTTCAATCTGCATCTGGTCAATGCAGCACATGGAGACACTTCTGTTCAATCTGCATGGTCAATGCAGCACATGGAGACACTTCAATCTGCATGGTCAATCATGGAGACACTTATGTTCAATCTGCATGGTCAATGCAGCACATGGAGACACTTCAATCTGCATTCAATCTGCATGGTCAATGCAGCACATGGAACACTTCAATCTGCATGGTCAATGCAGCACATGGAGACACTTCAATCTGCATGGTCAATGCAGCACATGGAGACACTTCAATCTGCATGGTCAATGCAGCACATGGGAACACTGTTCAATCTGCATGGTCAATGCAGCACATGGAAACACTTCAATCTGCATGGTCAATGCAGCACATGGAGACACTTCAATCTGCATGGTCAATGCAGCACATGGAGACACTTCAATCTGCATGGTCAATGCAGCACATGGAGACACTTCAATCTGCATGGTCTTCTCAATCTGCATGGTCAATGCAGCACATGGAGACACTTCTGTTCAATCTGCATGGTCAATGCAGCACATGGAGACACTTCTGTTCAATCTGCATGGTCAATGCAGCACATGGAGACACTTCAATCTGCATTCATGGAGACACTTCAATCTGCATGGTCAATGCAGCACATGTTCAATCTGCATGGTCAATGCAGCACATGGAGTTCAACACTTCTGTTCAATCTGCATGGTCAATGCAGCACATGGAGACACTTCTGCTCAATCACTTCAATCTGCATGGTCAATGCAGCACATGGAGACACTTCAATCTGCATGGTCAATGCAGCACATGGAGACACTTCAATCTGCATGGTCAATGCAGCACATGGAGACACTTCAATCTGCATGGTCAATGCAGCACATGGAGACACTTCAATCTGCATGGTCAATGCAGCACATGGAGACACTTCAATCTGCATGGTCAATGCAGCACATGGAGACACTTCTGTTCAATCTGCATGGTCAATGCAGCACATGGAGACACTTCTGTTCAATCTGCATAGTCAATGCAGCACATGGAGACACTTATGTTCAATCTGCATGGTCAATGCAGCACATGGAGACACTTCAATCTGCATGGTCAATGCAGCACATGGAGACACTTCAATCTGCATGGTCAATGCAGCACATGGAGACACTTCAATCTGCATGGTCAATGCAGCACATGGAGACACTTCTGTTCAATCTGCATGGTCAATGCAGCACATGGAAACACTTCAATCTGCATGGTCAATGCAGCACATGGAGACACTTCAATCTGCATGGTCAATGCAGCACACGGAGACACTTCAATCTGCATGGTCAATGCAGCACATGGAGACACTTCAATCTGCATGGTCAATGCAGCACATGGAGACACTTCAATCTGCATGGTCAATGCAGCACATGGAGACACTTCTTCTCAATCTGCATGGTCAATGCAGCACATGGAGACACTTCTGTTCAATCTGCATGGTCAATGCAGCACATGGAGACACTTCTGTTCAATCTGCATGGTCAATGCAGCACATGGAGACACTTCTGTTCAATCTGCATAGTCAATGCAGCACATGGAGACACTTATGTTCAATCTGCATGGTCAATGCAGCACATGGAGACACTTCAATCTGCATGGTCAATGCAGCACATGGAGACACTTCAATCTGCATGGTCAATGCAGCACATGGAGACACTTCAATCTGCATGGTCAATGCAGCACATGGAGACACTTCAATCTGCATGGTCAATGCAGCACATGGAGACACTTCAATCTGCATGGTCAATGCAGCACATGGAGACAATTCAATCTGCATGGTCAATGCAGCACATGGAGACACTTCTTCTCAATCTGCATGGTCAATGCAGCACATGGAGACACTTCTGTTCAATCTGCATGGTCAATGCAGCACATGGAGACACTTCTGTTCAATCTGCATGGTCAATGCAGCACATGGAGACACTTATGTTCAATCTGCATGGTCAATGCAGCACATGGAGACACTTCTTCTCAATCTGCATGGTCAATGCAGCACATGGAGACACTTCTGTTCAATCTGCATGGTCAATGCAGCACATGGAGACACTTCTGTTCAATCTGCATGGTCAATGCAGCACATGGAGACACTTATGTTCAATCTGCATGGTCAATGTAGCACATGGAGACACTTCAATCTGCATGGTCAATGCAGCACATGGAGACACTTCAATCTGCATGGTCAATGCAGCACATGGAGACACTTCAATCTGCATGGTCAATGCAGCACATGGAGACACTTCTGATCAATCTGCATGGTCAATGCAGCACATGGAGACACTTCAATCTGCATGGTCAATGCAGCACATGGAAACACTTCTGCTCAATCTGCATGGTCCATGCAGCACATGGAGACACTTCTGTTCAATCTGCATGGTCAATGCAGCACATGGAGACACTTCAATCTGCATGGTCAATGCAGCACATGGAGACACTTCTGCTCAATCTGCATGGTCAATGCAGCACATGGAGACACTTATGTTCAATCTGCATGATCAATGCAGCACATGGAGACACTTCTGTTCAATCTGCATGGTCAATGCAGCACATGGAGACACTTCAATCTGCATGGTCAATGCAGCACATGGAGACACTTCTGCTCAATCTGCATGGTCAATGCAGCACATGGAGACACTTCTGTTCAATCTGCATGGTCAATGCAGCACATGGAGACACTTCAATCTGCATGGTCAATGCAGCACATGGAGACACTTCTGCTCAATCTGCATGGTCAATGCAGCACATGGAGACACTTCTGTTCAATCTGCATGGTCAATGCAGCACATGAAACAATGTTGATGACAACGATGCTGTTTTCACTTTGCTTGTTAATATAAATCCACTAGCGTTTGTCTTCTCTTAGTAAGTTGGGCCTAAATCTTGTTAGCCGCTAATCACTAATTATCGCTAGCTAGCTAATACATGTACTAGCAAACATACAGGCAGTTATACAGCCTGATAATACCAGTGATGGTGTAGACCTACAGTACCAGTTTGGACACCCCCACTCATTCAAGTTTTTTTTTTACATTGTAGACTAATAGTGAAGACATCAAACTATGAAATAACACATATGGAATCACATAGTAACCAAAAAACTGTTAAACAAATCAAAATCAATTTTATATTTGAGATTCTTCAAAGTAGCCACCCTTTGCCTTGATGACAGCTTTGCACACTCTTGGCATTCTCTCAACCAGCTTCATGAGGTAGTCACCTGGAATGCATTTCAATTAACAGGTGTGCCTTGTTAAAAGTGAACATGTGGAATGTCTTTCCTTTCTTAATGCAGCCCTACGTGGCAGTGTGGAAATGATCTCAAATGAGTGTAGGAAATACAGAAATGAATGAAAATGATTTGGGGTTGAAGTTGAATTGAAAAGTATAAAACAATCAGAATGGAGAAAGACCCACTGACATAATTTAGAATGTATGTTTTCCACCCTGGGGTCACACACTACCCATAAAGCAAATGTACAACTTTTATGATTTAAAAACATAAAATACAGTTATACCGTCAATTTTTTTCTAAATACTGTGATATGATATTTTTACCATTTCCCCCAGCCCTAGACCAGGGGTTTACACAATCTGTATCTGAAACACCTTCTCTCTCACACTCTTGCTCCCTCTCTCTCTATTCGTTCTCTCTCTTTCTCTGGAGGGTCATCTCATTCTTGTCCAGAGGAGACCAGACAAGGACAATGATCCCAGGTACTGATGGGGTCCATTGTTCCTTCAGCACGACTCTGAGGGCTATTGTGTCCACAGTCACTTAAGGACGTTGCTTACATCATCAGCCTGAATGTCAATTCATCAGAATGTAAATGTCCTCTATTATTTGAGAATAACAGGGAGGGTTATGCATTCAGCCTTACCCTAATCCTTCTCTTCTTCTATTCCTGCTCTCCTGCATCCTCCCTTCCCTCTAACCTCCTCCCTTCATCCCAGGTCCATTGAGAGAGTGGTAAACAGTAGCTTATTAATAAACACTACAGGTCAGCAGCATTAAGCCCGATCCCTCCATCCCACGCAGGCAGCTCTGAATAACTCTGATGAGATGAAATGGGTTAGCAGACGAAGCCATCAAACAATGAAAAGAATCACCCACTGCTTAGGTCTTAGCCATGGCAGCAAGTCTTAAGATTAGGGTTGCAAAATTACAGAAATATTCCAACCGGGACTTTGGGAAAGTTACTGGAATTTTCCAACCCTATCCAAGATGACCAAGGAGGTCAAACCCTACTGATGACCTTTGACCTTCAGCTCCAATCTGGACCACTGTGTCACAATATGGTCAAACAAGTACGGCCACCATAGAATTACAGCTAGTAAAGTCTTAGTTTTTTTGTACAAAAAGTAGTACACTATATAGGGGAAAAGTAGTGCACTATATAGGGGAAAAGTAGTGCACTATATAGGGGAAAAGTAGTGCACTATATAAGGGAAAAGTAGTGCACTATATAAGGGAAAAGTAGTGCACTATATAGGGGAAAAGTAGTGCACTATATAAGGGAAAAGTAGTACACTATATAAGGGAAAAGTAGTGCACTATATAGGGGAAAAGTAGTGCACTATATAAGGGAAAAGTAGTACACTATTTAAGTGAAAGGTAGTGCACTATAAATGAGAAAAGTAGTGCACTATATAAGGGAAAAGTAGTACACTATATAAGGGAAAAGTAGTGCACTATATAAGGGAAAAGTAGTACGCTATATAATGGAAAAGTAGTGCAATATATAAGGGAAAAGTAGTGCACTATATAAGGGAAAAGTGTGCACTATATAAGGGAAAAGTAGTAAATCAAATGTATTTATAAAGCCCTTCTTACATCTGCTGATATCCCAAAGTGCTGTACAGAAACCCAGCCTAAAACCCCAAACATCAAGCAATGCAGGTGTAGAAGCACGGTGGCTAGGAAAAACTCCCTAGAAAGGCTATGAGGATTGGCCAGTCCTCTTTTGGCTGTGCCGGGTGGAGATTATAACAGAACATGGCCAAGATGTTCAAATGTTCATAGATGACCAGCAGGGTCAAATAATAATAATTAGTACACTATATAAGGGAAAAGTAGTGCACTATATAAGGGAAATTAGTGCACTATATGGGGAAAGCGTGCCATTTGGGACACATTTACAGTTTTTAACAATCACTTTGGCACTAATTTCAGAACCTTGTGGTCATTTTTCAAAACTCTAGACACAAAACTCAAAACGGTCGTCACTTGTAATACAGGCTGTCCAATGTTCAAAACATTGCATTGTGCATTCATATCTTTAAAGAAACCTTGCACTTGCAGAATCATTGGTTCAAATAACTAATTTATCATGAAATACCATAGGAACATTCATTTAGATCATCCACACACAAGATACTGATAGTTTCACTGTGTCGTTGTTCGTACAATCATTAAATATTGTAGTACAAAATATGTGATACATGTTTCATTATGCTACTACACGTAAATACATCACTGTAAAATAACTAGTAGAGAGAAAGTACAGACACAGTGGAATCCTTTATAACAAAATATGACATTTATTGATGAAATACAATAAAATCACAACAGGTTTATTTGAATCAAAGCAAAAATAATTAGCAACAAAAAAAGAAAAAACAGTTAAAGGTCAACTGCAGTGTTCCTCACCTGGCTTACTGTAAAACATCACTGCAGTGTTCCTCACCTGGCTTACTGTAAAACATCACTGCAGTGTTCCTCACCTGGCTTACTGTAAAATATCACTGCAGTGTTCCTCACGTGGCTTACTGTAAAACATCACTGCAGTGTTCCTCACCTGGCTTACTGTAAAATATCACTGCAGTGTTCCTCACGTGGCTTACTGTAAAACATCACTGCAGTGTTCCTCACCTGGCTTACTGTAAAACATCACTGCAGTGTTCCTCACCTGGCTTACTGTAAAACATCACTGCAGTGTTCCTCACCTGGCTTACTGTAAAACATCACTGCAGTGTTCCTCACCTGGCTTACTGTAAAACATCACTGCAGTGTTCCTCACCTGGCTTACTGTAAAACATCACTGCAGTGTTCCTCACCTGGCTTACTGTAAAACATCACTGCAGTGTTCCTGACCTGGCTTACTGTAAAATATCACTGCAGTGTTCCTCACCTGGCTTACTGTAAAACATCACTGCAGTGTTCCTCACCTGGCTTACTGTAAAACATCACTGCAGTGTTCCTGACCTGGCTTACTGTAAAATATCACTGCAGTGTTCCTCACCTGGCTTACTGTAAAATATCACTGCAGTGTTCCTCACGTGGCTTACTGTAAAACATCACTGCAGTGATCCTCACCTGGCTTACTGTAAAACATCACTGCAGTTCCTCACCTGGCTTACTGTAAAACATCACTGCAGTGTTCCTCACCTGGCTTACTGTAAAATATCACTGCAGTGTTCCTCACCTGGCTTACTGTAAAATATCACTGCAGTGTTCCTCACGTGGCTTACTGTAAAACATCACTGCAGTGTTCCTCACCTGGCTTACTGTAAAACAACACTGCAGTGTTCCTCACCTGGCTTACTGTAAAACATCACTGCAGTGTTCCTCACCTGGCTTACTGTAAAACATCACTGTAGTGTTCCTCATCTGGCTTACTGTAAAACATCACTGCAGTGTTCCTCACCTGGCTTACTGTAAAACATCACTGCAGTGTTCCTCACCTGGCTTACTGTAAAGAGCAAAACAAAAGATTGATTACTGTACTTCTATTTTCCATCAACCCTGCTTGTGGATTTGGCCACAGGTTCTCATCCACATCACAATAGATGTTTTCATTAGCCAAACATCTTGGGAAGAATCTTCGGGCATAGCGAATCCAGGCCTGACACTGGTCTGCCGTGATGTCATTGCATGTGTCATCCATGGCCTGGAGAAGGGTGGCTTGTTCGTGAGGGTGCCTATCATATACCTTCCACCTCCATGTGGAGAACAAATCCTCAATCGGGTTAAGGTCGGGTTAAGGAAAGGAGAGTATGGGGGTAAGTACAGGGTGGTAAATTGTGGATGGGCCTGAAACCATGCTTGCACCATTTGAGCATAGTGGAGCCTGACATTATCCCACACAATGACATAGGTCACGCCATCAGCTCTAAAGACCTGATTTAGCTCGTC